>NW_022201606.1:2438264-2545055 GCF_009176525.2 Contarinia nasturtii
CCTACTTACATAAGAAACACATGTAAGTAGGCTGTTTTACTTTTGCGCTGTCTGTTTGTATATTTGGTTTTTGCTCACATAAATTTGTATTCGTCTTTTTGCAGAATATTCTGTATGTTATTGTTTTCTTCTTAGGCCTTCATTTTTAGATAGGATAGATGCGTAGGATCTCCGCAAGATCCAGATCCAAGCGTGCGTACGCTGCCGCATGATGCATACATATATAATACGCACGCAAATTCGTTATTCTTATTTCCCCTTCTTTGATTCGCATGCCATAGCATTACGGAGTTAGGAATGTATGTATCATGCGGCTACGTACGCACGCTTGGATCCGGATCTTGCGGAGATCTTACGGATCTATTCTATCCAAAAATCATTGTATGAATCATACTGAAGTAAAACTTTACAATGAACAATAATAGTATTTTTCCAGTCCAATTACAGAAGTTATACCCGAGTGTGAATATCGTCATATTAAATATATCCCTATAGAATAATATTTGTACGGTATCCGACAGTTACAACAAAAGACGATCAATATATAACAAATAAGTGTTTAGTTCTAAAAATCAATAAAAACAGAAATGTTTAATATGTTTTCTGTATTTTTTCGATGCCACATGTGCATATACAGGATTCCTGTTCATTCCAAATTAACCTTTTGAATTCGTAGCAAAAATACTGATAATGACATAATGTTGAAATAAAATTGCAATTAATTCACCGCATTGATTCATTTTTTCTTCAAAAGAACTTCGTTCAGAATTGCATGGCACGTGTAAGATGAATACCCCAAATGTTTTAAATCATTTCAAAATTTCAACGTACTAAATGGAAAAAACCTGAATATCATCGATCTTCTTCAAGTTTCAAGTTCTTCTGTTCAGTCTTGAGTATGTTGATTGAAGCAATTAAATCATCGATTGCTTTAAATAATAATAGCCTTACATATTCAATAGTAACAAATGTATTAAAAATTTAATTGATGATGTCTATTTTAAGAAGTATTTCGTATTTGCAGTATAAACACATTTTTTATAATATATTCATGCATATAAAGTTGTGTATATGCAAAACAAATTACAATGCAGATAACTCTATCTTCATGATGATAGCTATGTGTATAATACACTTGGTGTTATAAACAATATAAGCAACGTGTTACCAAATTAATAAGCATTGATTTGTATTCAACTTTAAAACGCATTTAATTACACCCAAATGCTTATTTCAGGCAAACACCTGTGAAACTCTTGACTTATTCACTTTTATGAGCCCTACACAGCAGCATTGTGGAACATGGTTTTTAAATTTATTTAATTCTTTTCATTGCGCATCATTTGTTTTATCAGTTTTTTCTTTGTTTGTAAATTTTATGTCGGCATAAAAGCAGAATGAAAAGAAAACTTCAAGTTTTAAAATTTAAATGATCTATAGAGAAAAATTGTGCCTTAACAGAAACAGGATTGTGAAATTGCGTCAAATGATCCTTGTCCTGATAAGTCGGCATATGAGTATTAATTAACCTGCATATTTGTTCCGATTTGGACACATTTAAATACGTATTTCTCGCGTGATAATTATCCAGACGTTCGTTAAAAGGTTTTTGACGGTGCATTGATTGTAAAAATTTATTAACTCTTTGTTATAAATAACTACGTTGTTTTACAGAGTATGAATAAAAGGTATAAATATTCAACGAATAATCAGCATTTCATCAGTTATGAATCAGAAGCCATCTGAATTACAGTGATTTCTTTTTTCAATTTGAAAATTAAAAATGGCAAAAGTTAGTGTTCTATTCGATTGTATTCTTTTTAGAATTGAAGAAATTTATAATAATTAAAATTTTCAATAACAGCTTGTGATTGCTTTATGTTTTCTTGCGTTGATTGCTATGAGCTCTGCAGTTCCAGTCCCTGAACCAGTTGCAGAACCTCAATGTAAGTTTAAACTTAAAATGAAAAAAAAAAAAAAATATATCTGTGAATGTGCATTTTTTTTATAGTTGTCCCCGGTTATTATCCTACTATAAGTGAAATTCTCTATAATGGACTTGGAGCAAGACCTTGTGAGTGATAAAGTTCATATTTAAGGATATTTGAAGCAAAATATTCTTTCCAATTTTCAGCACCAGGATATTATCGCAGAAATAATGGCGGTGGCAGCACCTATTATGGAGGAAACGGTGGACTCAGCCCATATCTTGGATGATTAACAATTTCCTCCCTTTTTTGACATGAAAATTCAATAGAGTAGTTTTATTAAGGTTTTTCACGGCTTCATTCAAAAATTTTGCATTTTTATAATATCATCAAAAAGACAACTGTTTGTAAACAATATTCACAATAAATCCAAAAAAGGACTCTTATTTTAAAATGATTTTTACCTAATTTTTCTTTATATTATATTTATTTCAATTAAAATTAACATAATTTATATCTATCACATATAATGTATATGTACAATATGTTTACAACTTAGTTTACAATTGCTTGAATTTATCATTTCCAAATGCGCGTTAGCCAAAGAATCCCGGGCGGAATGGTGCATAAGGCACGACTGGCACTACTGGTATTACTGGTACGGCACCTATTATTAACAGATTTCATTTTACAATTAGTTGTTTCACAATCATACTTTTGTTTTTTTTTTACCGTATCCACCGTATCCACCATATCTACCGAATCTACCATAACGTCTTCGGCCAAACAATCCCCGTTGAGAATATGCTACGGCAACCAACATGAGCAAAACAATGATGCAACGCCACTATTTAAACGGAATAATAATTTATTTTCCACGATTTTTTTTTATAAATTCTCACATGTCGAATAGGTGTTGTATCACTTAAACTTACCTTAAACATTTTAAAACTCGATTGAAAGCACGAATGAATAAAAATTGGTCTTTATATGGGTATATTCTAACTAGTCGAAAAGTTAGATTGGATTTGATGCTGAAACAAATGATGGTTCTCTTTATATACCGAACCTAATCTCATACCATCGCAAGACATAAGCGTGGTAATCCGAAGAATACAACATATACAATGGACCGTTATAAACTCATAGATTTCACCTTGATTGATTGATTGGTGTGTGCCCGAAACACATGTTAAAGTGACGTAACATTTTTTATGCTTTGGTATGAACGAAATAACGTGTTTCTTTTTGTCTACATTCTTTATTATTCGGAAGTGGCGCACGTACTAAAGCAAATTAACCAATCAGATTAAAACATTTACGGAAGTATAGTATTTGCATTTATTAGCATTTTAATTTCAAATGGATATAAGAAGTGTAACTTAAAAAGAAGAATTAACATATTTTTTCTTCCACCGAACTCGATGGTTCACAACAAGTTTTATGGTGTAAAGTGACCATCGATTTACGTTGACCTTGAGAGTTCCGTGTTACATTGGTAATTCCCTGCGTAATAAAATGTAAACAAATTAATATTGACGTCTTATTTGTGTTTGGAATTTTTGGTCTACTTACTCAACTCGTTTGTCCCAATCGACTTAGAACGCTTGCAATTTGTCTCAGTATCGTTCCATTGTACTCTTTTAAGCCCAAACAAACGACAACATCCATATCTTTATCGAAGTTCGGTAATTGCATATTTGTCAAGAAAAATCGAACGCCGCATTCCACTTCATCGGTGATCACACCAAATTGATGTTTCACATTTAACGAACGATTTTGAACGATACCAGTAAGTGCAACATCATTGCACGCAATGAAGACGTTGTTCACCTTTTCGTATTGTGTGATGATCAGCAAGTATTTATTGGTGAATTTGTGCAATAGTATTTCGGTATGAATTCCATTGATTTTGTATGCTTCGGAATGAGCAAACGGTTTTTGGGTTGTTGCTGGGCTCATTTTCAATGCTTGCACTTCAAGCAATTCTTTGTGTTTTTAAATAAAACTTTTTCGATTTTGATATTACCAAAAAAACAACTGAATACATTTGTTTACAATGAATACATAACCTCAAAGTGTCAAATATGTCAAAACTTTCCATTAAGAACTGGTCCGATATGGGACTTTCCAGTGTAACATTTGTCAAATACCCATTGTTCCAATATCAGCGAAAATGTTGTTTATATTTTAAAAATTTAGAGGTAAAAAAAAAGCTTTTTTCGCATTAATTTGAATGTCTGTTTTTAATAATCTTTTAATAATTATAGTGATTTCTACTACATCAAATAATATAATTAAATTATTTTTAGTAGAGTTTGCAAACATATAAATGTGTATGGGTGTGTGTTTTTTTTCTGCAATAAAAAGATTAGAATTGTACAGTTCAACTAAATATACTTAATATACCTAAATGCAAAGAAAGGGAAAAAATCTGAAGATTCGTTATGTTTAATTGAATATGATTTCATAGTTCGAATTCTTCTGATTTCGTGTTTATTCTCAATTAATATATAGACTTTAACATGCCGTTTTCCAACTACAGATAATAACCATTTCAATGAAATAAGACGAACAATTCAACAAAATTATACATATTTTTTCTCTTTTTTCATCATTTTTTCTGATATAAAACGAAAACAATTTTCACGATCTACGTTTGAATGCGTAGCGGGCGACATACTGGGCGGCAAATGTATGCTTAGACATTAAATTCATATAATAATAATTAGTATAACACATTTTTTTTACACTTAGCAGCAATAAAGCCAAAACCAATTGTAACTAACATAAAATCGAATGCTAGATTCGGAAAATGCGTTTCATTTTGTTTGGACACAATGCTTATGAGGATCGACTATACGGATTGGGTGAACTTGCATTTGGCGGCGTTGGTGTTTTAATACTTCGAATGCCATCTCCTTCGCATATATATTTTCCTGTAAATAAAATCCAATTAATTTCGATCATTTTCAAATTACTATCACCAAAATAATTTACCAGAAACAAAGCGTCGTTTAACTAAAGACAGACGATAACCGCTTCCGACAAGCTCAAACTCAATTCCAGACAATGTGGTTCCTTCGCAATTAAATTGTGTACTAATTAGCGACGGTGTCGATGGTCCATTGGCGACTTCCAATCGAGCTCGAAGCGTACCAACACCACTGTTGTCCGAATGTTGTGAAATGTCGGTGAAATTCCAAACTAGACGATTCGATTCACCCATCCAAGCCGAATGCGGTTTCGACTGTACATTCTTAACACCACCATCAACCGGAACTGATAAGGCAACATTTAGTAGTGGTGATGCAGCTGCCATCGCATGATTATTGTATTTGTAATCGATTTTGATGTCGGTATGCGTCGGTTCACATTTCCAGTATGAAACTAGTTGGAATGGACATGATGATGCGCCCGTTTTTGCTTTCACCTGATATTTCAAAATGTCAACATTGAAATAGGAAGCGGTTGGATTCTGCTCCGATTGACGTCGTAACAATGCGGTTAAAGCGGGCATATTAAATTCAAGCAATGTGCTAAAACTTGTCGACTGCAATTTATCACTGTAAAGAAACAGAAAACAGTGAACACATTGGACATTTGTGGTTTTGAGGCGGTGCCGCTTTGGTATTTACATTGATACTAATTGCTTGTTAGGCATTAATTGTTCGAGATTCTGCATATTCTTGATACGGAAGCCCAATTGAGCCGGATTCGGATTATTTGCGAATACACTGACAATTCCAGCTGGAAAACTTAGCATCATATCACCATTCATCTTGACTTGGCAGCGTGTCTCATCACTTCCTCTACAAAAATGAAAAAAAAAAAAAACATTTCAAATTAAAAAAGAGAAAAAAAAAACACTTTCAAAGGTCATATTGTCTTTGAAGACCAACTTAAAGAAGGCGTGAACGATTTCATGAAATGCAACAGCCAATGGAATTGTGTCGGTGATGCCAATTGTTAACGGCGATGGTCCACGCGATGAACCAAATCCAATGCTAGCTGTTCGGAACTCCAAACTGCCCACGCTATCTGCACGCGATATGTTTGATGGACTTATGCGCTCTCGTCCAGTTGTATCCGATCGTCGTGAAGGCGGTCGTGGTATTGCAATGCTACTTGCCGATGTCGGCGTTGGAATTTGTCTACTCAATTTATTTGAAGTTGCTGAAGGCGGCGCTGATACGCTTATATCACCGATTTCTGAGAATATATCACCCAGGTCCGTGTATCTATTGTTGAAATGAATTCAAAAATTAATCGCATTAAGATCGTGCACATGAAGAAAAAGCAAAAATAGTTTACCTCGATGTATTTGATACGGATAATGTGGGACTTTGTAACGGAGCATAGGGATGTGAGGCCGTTGGTGTTGATGAATTCGATTGGCCTGGACTTTGGTGATGCTGAAATAAATTGAGACCAAGCAAATCATTACTTGGCTTATCGCCAATTTGTTGTGACACAGATTGCGAACGTTTCATAAGCATGGTATTGGTTTCAACATTTGAATCTCGTCGACCCTATATAGACAGAACAAATAAAATGACCGATGTTGATGTGTGACGATGCATGAACAGATGACGATGTTGTATTCGATGGAATGAAAGATTTTTTTTTTTTTTATTTCGATTGAGGCGAGAACGATAATTGGTGTTTGAATTGGAGGAGGGAAAGAAAAACATACAAAAACATTAACACAATTTTGAAATAAAAATCAAATAAATTCAAAGTGCCAAAGAATCTACGTGAACAAATAATATAAATAGCATAGTGTGAATGGATAGCAATATGTGTGCAATAATTGCAAATAAACAAATAAAATGTATGTACAAAGAAAATGAAGGGAGTGTCATTTTATGAAAATATATTTTTTGTTTTTCAAAATGGAAACACAAACTAAATGATCACCAATACCAAACCAATTTTAAGCCAGATCCAATTTTATGTTAAATAAACTCAGTGTCAAATCATAAAACAGATTACATTCTTGGAAAAATGTGCCTGTTCATTTGCTGGTTAATGGTATTTTAATGAATGGCTCGAAATCATACCGATAATGCTCCACCAAGAGGTGACAACGATAAATTCTCAACAGTTGCACGTAATTCATCAACGCTGGCTGAAATCGGTGCCGATCCATTGTTCAATGGCTTTATTTCGACGTGTATTTTTCGTCCTCGATCATCATTGTCCGAATCACTGTCCGAATCTGAATCTAAAATTTAATTGATTAGATTTTATTTTAAATTCAAAATGAATAATTTGAGTGTTTACCTTTCTTTGACCATTGAGTATTCCAAAGGGGTTCTTTCGGTTGAATGCAGTAGCCATCTTCGTCAACGTCAGGTTGATGTTCACTATTTGGAGTGTGTGGTGGAGCTGTGCTATTCATTGAAATCGGTGTTGCCCGTGGCATTGACTCAATACTTTGATTAACATCCTCTTTCTCTTCGCTGTTTTGAAACCAAAGACAGTCTTATGATACATTCAAGAGCCAAATCATAAAAATGCACTTACACAACGGCACTACTTGTGTCCGCCCCTCCACTGGTTCCACTTATCGTGTCATCGTTTGAATCTTTCTTCTTCTTCGCCTTTTTGGATTTTGTTTTATTTCGACCGCTTCGCAAAATTGCTGAAACTTTATATATAAGCGAATAGATACTTTTTTTCTTAATATGTTCGGAATAAAGCAAATTGTACTCTACTGATGGAGATTAAAAAAAAAATGCGAAAAATTTAGTCTTGAATAGGAAGAAATAAAGAATAATACCAATCCAACCACAAACTAAAACTAGTAGTTCATCGCCATGGATAAAAATACTTTCTTTTTCATATTATCTATCCGTAAAAGCTTTAAAACTAACTAGAGAATCTAGTTGATAAAAAGTACTCCTTGTTTCATTTTTCAATGGCAATTCAGGCATAAAAAAAGAGCACTACATTTGAAAGGGAATTTGTTAGAAATTAATTCGAATAAAAAAACCCGCTTCACTTGAAATGTGACAAGGTGATGATTGCAATTAAAAAACGGACTCATTTGATGTGAAATGAGTGTCGTGCATGACAAAAATGCAATATAATTATGTAATGAATTTATCTAGATTGGAAGAAAACTCTCGAGACACATAAATTCACTATTTACATCACTACTTCACTATATTCGAATATGAATTACGTGACAAAAGCTGCTGTGCATATTCAGTGCTTCGAAATGAATATGAAAAAGAAAAAATATTTTTAAATTAAATAAAATTTTTAAATTAAATAAATAAATAATAAATAAATGTAATAAGGCATACGCAAATTTGGCGAAGGAATAAAAATTAAAAATTAAAAAAAAAATAAAAACAAAATAATAGTCAACATAACAAACAAAAAAAAATACTTCCCGCCCACACATTATATCCAATATCTCTGATGATAACAAAAAAAATAATAATTTTTGTTCAGGCGGCAAACACAAACTAAACGACTACACGATGGGTGGGCCCATTAATTTTCAATAATTTAATCGAAACAGAAATTTTGAAATAGAAAATTTTACTATTAGAATTCTGAACTATTATTATATTGTCTAATTCTAAAAGTATGCGATTTTTAATGAATTAAAAAAAAACGAAAATAAACCATGCATGCAAATATTATGAATGATTTTGTCTAATTTTCCGCTAAAAACAATATGGAAAAGATTTTTTAAGGATAAAATTGGTAATTGAAAAAAACCAAACTCAAGATACCAAAACTGAAAACTAGAAACAGAGCAAATACTTAATTGGGAGAATGTCTAAATACAAATTTATTTATTTTTTTTACTTCGTGTGATTAAAATAGAAATGTTCACATTCAAGACATGTGATTGTAATTGTCTTTTAGCAGAAAATATAACGGTGTTAGTGAAAGTATTGGTTTTTTTGCTGAATTTTTTTTTTAACGAATTAGTGCAATGCATACATTTTGAACTTCTGAGTGGATTCCGTCCGATTTGCGAACTCGACTGATTTTGAGTTTCTTGTTGTTCGCTTGGGCTTGATGGAGCTGATAGAACTTCAACTGAATTTGAATCACGGCTGCCGCGACTCTCACGACTATCGCGACTTTCACGACTTCCTGTAACACATACATATAGAACAATTGGAAGTTTCTTTCAATGCCAATTATTTTAAAGTAAAAAAAAAAGAATTCGCTATCAAATCGATTTGATTGTTTAGTAACGCTAAGTGAGGAAGCAACTTTTTCGAATGTGAAAGCAGAATGTTAACTTCTTATATGCACAATTAAAACGATTTGCATGTGATGATGACATTGTTTCATTCTTTAAGCAATGATTTAAAGATATTAGTAAATGAAGTATGAAAATTATCGCGCTCGAAGGACAAACATAAGTTTCATTGAACATTGATGTTAAAGACTGTTATGCCAGAATTAAATGGTGCCAACATTAACAAAAATACTTGCTCTTGATTATTGTGAACAGGCGAAAACAAACTAATCTACTGGATACAGGCACATATAGCACTAGTCTAAAACTAAGACATCACTGCATGAAACATAAACTATTCTATTCGACTTTTAAATTGGGTAGAAAATGACGATTTCTTAGGTTTTTTTTATTCAAAGAAAAATTCAACGAATAAAAATAATTCGAACAAAAATGAATAGAATAAAGAATAAAAATTCGAAAATGCCTAGAGCAAGCATCACTTTTTATCAACTAAATTGAACTTCTAAAAATTTGAACGTTCCGAGAAAAATTGAGTGATTTCGTGTGATAGTCTCGAATAAAATCGATTCGAATTTTGATATTGTCGATGCTTTCGATGGCTAATGGGAGTGTATATTTTATAAATTGGATTTGTTTTGGTTTGCTTAGTTGTTATTACCCTGAGAATTGGACATGAAGAGGTTAAGAAGTGAAGTTGTGCGGCGGGAAGATTTTTGTTGTTTTGGCTGTGATGTTGACTGCTTCTGTTGATCGTCTTTCATACTGACATCGGCTGAATGACTATGGCTATTGTTTATTTGGTTGGTATTATGGCCGTTATGTTCACCGTTTGTAGTGATTTTTTTACTAGTGTTTGTGATTGAACTGTGATGTTGGAAACTTGGTACGGACGAAGTAGACGACGATTTGTCGATAGGCAATTGATTATCGGCGATATGAAGTTGCTGTAATGAGAATTGTTTCATTTTTTGATAGTTACTTTCGCTTGATTCCGTTGATACTGCATTCAATGATGAAGCGGCTGGTGATGCATTTGCCGATACGGAATTGCCTGTATTTGCATGCGATGGCATGTTTGAAGCAGCGTTTGCCGAATGTGACGAGGCCGATGATTGTGACATAAACCAATTTCGTAGATATGGTTCACGTTTTGTTGTTGTTCCCATACCCAAAATCGATTGATTATTCGATGCACCGCTGCTGCCAGTGTTAGTTAGACTTAGTTCGGGCGAAGCGGTTGGAGCGTATTCAAGTTGGACATTTGTTAATTGAATGGAACCAATGCCACTTCCGGCTGACGCAACCGAATTCGTCGAGGCTCCGACCATTGAATGCGATGCGCTTGGTTGGGTTGCATTCAAACTTGTATTGCTAGGCGACCATTGTGTTAAATCAAGCTCAACAATCTCTGTGTTAGTTTTGGTAGAACCAACCGGTTAACGAAAAAAACATATGAAAAAAAACGGCAAAAAGAAAATTGTTTAAAAACATCATGCAGGACGAGGTTATAAACTTTGTTAAACAATTTACGGCAAAACGAAAACAAAACTCTAAATCGCACATAGAATGCGCTGAAGCCACAAAAGAGCAACAAGTACTCAAATTACTGTCTAGCACTTGCATTTCTTTTGCAGATAATGCGCATAAAAGCAACGAATCAGATAGACACAATCTATGGCATTCAATTTTTTTTTTGGGTTCACGTTTGCTGTACACTTCTAAAAGAGGATTGTTTAGCAGTGAGACAAGCTTAAAATGGGATTCAAAGTGAACGAAAGGCATCATTAACTGAGAACTCCAATATGTAGACAGAGACAGAGGGGGGGGGAGAGATAGAGCGTGAATGAGACCATTTTGCGTTTTTATTTTTCGTTCAAAACGAACACCTACCCGGTTTCTCCAGGCCTGTATATTTGCTCATTACAAATTGTTCGAGCAATTTATCAACAGTCATTTCAAGGAATTGTCGCTTGAATTCGGAGTGCACTTGTCCAACCATATCATGGTTATTTTGCAAAAGTTCAATGTACGTTGATAAAAATTCCTTCATTTGTTTCAAATGGTTTTCTTCGATATCTTGGAATCTCTGTAATGCAAACAAAAGTGGATTATTACCGTGTTTCCTTTGCGCAAAAAATTATATTATATTATGTACACATACCTTGCATGTAATGCTCATTCTTCGTTCGAATTCCATTTTAACGGGGTTATGTTTTTCCAATAATTGCTTGTAATCGTCTTGTTGCTTCCGCAATTTTGATTCGGCCTTTTCCAACTCCTTGGCCGAGCCATCTTTGCGCAATTTTTCCAATTCATGCATTTTGTTTGAAAACGAATCCTTGGCTTTTTGAACGGCTGCCGTGGACGCTTGCATTGCCTGCACTGCTTCCAACGTACTGGCCTCCTCCTCCTTTACCGATTTATGCTTCTTATGCAGTTCATCGGCATACTTGCTGACATCTTTAACCAATTCCGAAATTTTGTGCACCATTTGTAAATGCAACGATGACAATTTTTCGGCTGATGATTTCAGTACCACCCATACCGGTGCAAATGTTCCATGTACACATCCTGAACCAGCTTTGTTTGCTAGTTTGGTCATCAACTTTGAATTCGATTCTTCGATGTTCGATTTTTCGCGGAAAAACTCCGACAACTCCTTGCTGGCCACCAATCCATACTTCATATTGTGATACAAAACGTCAAAACCGTTATTTTTGTCACCCTATTGAACGAAACACAAAAAACAAAAAAAAAAACTTATACATCAGCGGCGATAAATGTGGGCAAAAAAATGCCAGCCAAAAATCAAACGAACTATTCATATGATGGCCGACGCTATCAGTTTCATAGGAAGTCCAAATGGATATGAATGGATTGTTGTTTTTTTTTAATCTCGTTGGCAATACGCCATTTCTCTTTTATTTTCAGTGGCAAGCGATAAATTTACAGTTTTTATAAAAAAAGAGAGAGAATTCATGAGGTCAATTTTCATATCGTTGGCGGAACAAAGCCCTCTTATTCCCGCTGTGTCGCTTGCCTATTTTATGTTATGCAATTAAAAGAAAATGCGAAACAGAACAATACAGAATGGAATTTTAGTTGAAGGTTTAAATGGGCTCGTTTATGGGTTGTACGAAACTTATGAATTGCTTTGCATGGATTCTTCAATAATTGTCTCTGCTACACTGCGTCCGCATTCATTTATACTTTTATCTTATCATCTCTACTTCATGCGTAAATATGTGCATGAGGGCTCTTGTTGGATAAAAAAAAACAATTGCCATTTTGGTGTTGCTTGACCGTCTTTTGATATTTTTTTTAAGAATCTGAAATAACATTGTTTTTTTTTTGTGTGCACATTTTGTGAGGCATTATCTTCAAACCGTTGGTTCTTATGCATGTATATTGTATTATAAAAAAGCATATTCACATTTGACTTCAAACAATAGAGAATATTATTATTAACAATTGCTTGTTTTCTCTCTCTCTCTCTCTCTCTCTCTCTCTCTCTCTCTCGAATGTTTGTTAAGAAAATATACACAACACCACTGATATAAATATTAACACTCGCTATGTGCATAAAATATTTTCTCCATTTCGCAGTTGTACAACAATTTCGATTAGACGGCAATAGTTGTTTGTCTACCGCATTTATCAGCAACACGGACTTCAGTCACTGAACAAATAACGCGAAAACATGTGATATTCAGCATGTAGTGTAATTTGTCACGAAGATTCTTACCACATGACGTATGTGATTGCATACAATGAAAGGAAGTCGCTTATTTGACATGAAACATGTGAATTCTTCAATCGAACTTAATGAGATACCAATCAGACTCTTTTGTATTGCACTTCTCTTAATTAAAATAATGCTTTGCAATGACAAAGTCAAGCCAAACAGGTTAAAAGGTCATATCATGACGAAAAGAAAATAAGCCGCTTTCAGTCCAATTGAATTTTAAATTCCACCACTGTACATTGACACTCACCCAAAAATAATCGTTGAAATCCACCGTCATGTTGTTACGCTTTTGCACCGTATACAGATCTTTCTCAACAACAGTCTAACACAATTTATTTATCCTGGCGTCAAGAATTTCATTCATAAAACGGGATGACCACGCACATAAATGTCTACTAGCTGAATCTTATGAATTAACTCTTTGCTTTCCATAAATATGTTGCTGTTCTTCTTCTTCTTTTTATTTTCAATTTATTTTGTTTTGTTTCTCCCCTTTACCACCAAGTTTCACTTTTATTACATGCATTTGCTTGTTTATTCGCACAATCGGTCCACTTCGATTCTCACTGTGCACTTAATCGTCGTTTGTATTTTCGTTTCACATTGTTTTGTTTTAATCGTTCCGTCTCTTTCATTTCATGGTTGCTCAGTAGGGTCTGTTTTGATCGGATTTGGTTTACGATTTTACTTTATACTTTTTTTTGTATGTTTGTATATATATGTATATAAATTGTATAATTTTAGTGTCGATGCATATGCGTGTCTCATGAACACTGAATTGTACTGTTACCGTTCGGTTGTCATCGTATGCATACAATGAATAATGTGCATTTATTTCAATAGAATTGTGTAAGTATGTGATGTATTTGAAATGAATTGAATGGTTGCACTTTAAACATTTTCACATATTAGAAATGCTAATATTTGCCGTCACCACACCGTCTGCGCTTAACCCTTCTTCATCGTGTGATGCGTTTGTTTCAGTCTTTTTGGAATTTCTGGCAGGATGCTGAAATAAAATGAAAATTTTCAATTGAATATTTTTTTTTCTCTTTATGTCAAACAATAACGATTGAAATGAGAGCATAAATCAAAAAGTCAACAATTTAATCAACTCGGAAACGAACAAGAGCAATGAAAAAGAGAACAACCTGCACCACAATGTGATAAGCATCACTATTTTTGCATCATTGTGATATAGAAAAAAATGATTACAGTTCGGACTTCATGATCAAATCACATTATAATGCAAATGGATTGGATTCAATGACAATGACAATGGACACATGCATTCGGGGCGTTGCAAAATAGTTTCATACCATTAGGCTATTTATATTCTGCGCATTTCCATAAATTATTACTGACTGCCAGTTCCCGTAATGTAAACCATAAATAATTAGTTTAATCACATTCATGGTAACGTCATGGCTGATGCGCTCAAATGTGTAAGGCACAAGCAATGCCTATCTTACTAAATATTGATCTTTGCCACATAATTCATTTCGCTTTTGTGAATCATTTAATTAATTTCAACATGGAATACCGCTGACGTCATTGGATTTCATCTGTTCACAGTGAAAAAAATGTTTTTTTTTTCGCTACGCAACAAACTGTATCATTTCGTGATTGAACTTGAACAATCCATTCGTGACTTTTTTTCATTTTATTGTTTCCAACCTATTTGGATGTTTGGTTTATTATTTTGACTCAGAACAATCGGAGACCGTAAAATTCTGCTTTTGACTCAATTTGAATTGTCGATATTACTAATTTAGTACGATGAAATTAGTGTGGGCGTAGGAGTATATTTCCAACGCCATACACAAAGATATTCTCTCAATCTCTCCGCCAGTGACAATTCATACATATACACAACATATAAGGGTAATATTTTCCATTTAATTGTGGCCACTTTCAAAACGTCATTTTGTGACTAGCAACAGGTCGGTGCAATGAAAAATTTTGAAATATGATGCCATTTGGCATAATTAATATTAATAAAAAAAATAAATAATTGCGCGTATCAGAGGCGGTTACGAGATACATTTTTCTACATTTTTAATAAAAAACCATCATATTAACATGCTGTACGCTGTGCTGATAATGCCTATTTGCATAAATCAAAATAGTAATTAATCACGCTCAAAACTATGACGTTCCATGAAGTGTTTATCGTTTGCCGTTCACTGAATCCGAAGAGCATTATTAAATCGGGATGCAAATTTATTATGATTATGTTAAATAACAATAGGGTAGTTAGAATGAATCTATCGTATTACATTAGAGTCAAAAAGTCATTGGTGGGAAGACAGCGTTCGAACGCTTTCTATCTTTCGTTTATTGATTTTCATGTATCAAAGTGGGTGAATCTATCTAATTCTATCAAGTAGATAATCAAAAACCCCAAGAGATTTGTCACATTGAAATACATTCAGAGTAACATATACCAATGTCATGTATTCAATAAACAGCTGAGACTATAAATTAATCACGTATTATGTGAAACGTTTTTAACACGGCTATCTATTGTTTATATTACTGAAAAATTAATCGCTCATGAACATTCGAACGATAACATAGCTTGTGTACTTTTAAACAACGACCAATCTATCCTTTATGGGCATATTCGAAACTGCAAATATATCTGAGCCTTTTCATGCGAAGGCATTCTTGATTGATGAGAGAAACAACGCGGACGATTTCATCATAAAAAATTAATGAAGCTAACCCAATTTGTAGCTCAAATACATTTGATCCAGCGAAATGGGCAACACTTTTTTCACATCAAATAATTTTCATTAATTTTCATTATTGTTTGAACGAAGTCGAAATGTTTTTTGAATCAATATCCATCTTCATTAATCGTTATCCCTGGGAACTAATCGTTAAAACCCTCAACCAATTAACCGAGACGAAAGAATAAAAATACCAAGAAATAGTTCACATCCATAGACATTGTACTTAATTTTGTGAAACACATAGTTTCATGTGGTTATATAACACGAGTATTATCTCGATGTAGAATAATTATTTATCTTCGATAAAAATGGGCGTGGAACAATGATTTTGGCCTCACACCCGCTTATAACCGCGATAGTATGCGGCTAAACTGAACGCGAACATTCCGTTAATGTGAATGACATTTGGGATTAAAAACAAGTGTGAGAAAATTCTTTGTGGTTTCTGGTTTTTGAATGACACTTTTATGTTTTTAATTCGATATTATATGTTGAATGAACTGAGAAAAAGATGCAAACAATGCCTTAGAATTCTGTGAATAAAAATTATTTCATAAGTTTACACTCTGCTTACAAACAAC
Source organism: Contarinia nasturtii (assembly GCF_009176525.2). Taxonomy (NCBI): domain Eukaryota; kingdom Metazoa; phylum Arthropoda; class Insecta; order Diptera; family Cecidomyiidae; genus Contarinia; species Contarinia nasturtii. The sequence continues at coordinate 2,454,497 of NW_022201606.1, forward strand.
AATGGACAAAACACTTTGCGATCGTCGAAATCGCTTAACGCACAGACTCTTGATATATAATATAACGAACATATATTCTACTAAAAGAGATAAACGAAACCGAATGTTTTTTTTACATGTGATAAAGCGTTGTGCAAAAAACGCACTGATTGTTTTAAATATCAAGTCGTTCAAGCGGTCCTTGGTGTCAGTCAATCAATTGACAACGCTAGAGAGAAATATTTTTGTTTTTTTCTTAGGTTACAAAGAAATGCGCATGCAAAATACCAGCACAATTGTGAATTAAAATTGTTTTAATTTCGTATAAAATCAGCGATAGAACACGATGAATATGTGTACGTGTGTGAAATGATATTTTCAATGGAAAGTAATTTTTTCTTTTCAAACCGAATGCACGAATTTATTGATTTTCCCCATTTTCATTCGTACATTGACATGTATTGAAAATAACAGCATAGCGCCACTAAATTGAAGTTAGTGATGTTACTTGATTTTATTGAACAGCCTTATCCATCGCTTCACCTCATTGGCCGTATAGATTATTGTACATTTATTATTCAAACAAAATGTTGACGTCTTTCACTTCTATTTTTGGTTAAAATTTACTTTTAACACATGAGCAAAAAATTGAACGATGTTTTTCTGAGGTGGTGATATCATTTGACATGATTAAATTATGATTTTCATTGCATAATGTGTATGTGATTTATGGAGTTGACACTTTAAAGCTATCAAGTAACAAATATAACGCCAAAATGAATATAATTTCGAAAGTACACGTTTTTCTGCTGAAAAATCACTTAATTAGGAAAAGCATTTAATGTTACTTAAAAAGACCCACAAATAGCAAAGTTGACATTTACAACACCGTCGATTTCATTTATTTAGAATTTCAATTTCGAAAATCATTGAGTCTAATTAGTGGCATAATTTATTTTTGCACAAGGAAATTAAGCAAATTTTCGAGTGGCATAGTCTGTCTCATTAGGTTTGACACATTCCATTATCGTATCGGCCATCATATTCATTACATTTTCTGTGTAAATCTGGAACACCATCCATGCTAACAATCAATGGAATTCCATTGAAAACGACGCTTTGAATTCCAGAACAGCACCAAAAAACAAAAAACAAATGAAACTAGAAAAAACCAGCCGCTGTGAAAACTATCACAAAACAGCAAAAACGAACTGGAAATGTGAATTGGTTGCCATTTCGGTAACAAAAACACGCACTCAATTTGCTTTGCAAAATTGTTCATTCAACAAACTTTACGACAATGCAAACATAAGCACAAAACCACTGTTGTTTTTTCTCGAAATAAATGACATAATATTTTGCACATATACACCATACAAGTAAGAAATGGAAACATAAAATGTTCACCTTTTTAATTGATCGATAGTTGTCGCAATTTAATTTGACCGAATTGTTGGTTTTTTCTCTTTTTCACTTGTATTTTCTTTTCACTTTTCCGGATGGTAATTGTTTTAGTAACACTTCAAGTGAAACAATTTTCTCAATGTGTTGTCGATAGTTTTCAATTTACACTAAAGCTATTTGTTATTCAAAACACTATTCGTGCATATATAAAATGGAATTTCTATGGAGAAAAAAAATGATGGATATCTCCTTTAAACGTAGTCGTCGTTGCTGTCACCGTTCTACAAAAACGAATAGAATGAACTAACACTAAAAAAATTTGTACAATACTTTACAAGAAAATTATTTCGAACTCACACTGTCAAACGCCACATCGCTTTGTACAATGTTACATTGACAACCGTTTTGCACGAATTACATTTACATGTATTGTGGCTGCTAGAGCGAGACAACTCCAGCCATCACATCAGCATGGGTTACATTTGAGTGTGTGCGTACAAAAGAGAGCGTATCGGATAAATAACACACAAATTTGTTGTTATTACGGTATGCGGTGCGAAATGCTATACACTTGTATTGTGAGTGAACCGTTCAATGACGTCTTTCAAACTGATCTGACTAGGTATCGGTTCAGTTTTCATGTAAACAAAATCAATTTAATGTGTTCGTTTTTTTTTTGGCTGCAATGTTTGATTAGCATCATTACTTTTTTTTAAATATTGAATATTATTAATATTTGTCTATGAATACATTATCACAAGTTTTATTGTGAAATAGATTTCATGACAAATCTTTCATTATAAATTGTATGGATTTCGATCCGAATCGTTGGTGTTTTGCTCAAATTAGAGTTCGTAATCAAACAAATTTTTAGATATGAATATTTTTTACAATTTTAAAAACGAAATAAATGAAATCTCTTTTTAGGTGTTTCGTTTCAACTGGCAACCTTCAAAATATTACACATATTGTTTGTTGATTTTTTTTAACGGCAAACGTCAGATTGAATTTATGATGCAGCGGTTAAATTCACATATGCGGTTCACAATGCATGCATTGCATGAAATGGATATAGTGTTTTTGTTATGATTCCATTCATATGAATGAGTGTGTGGACAAGCGCAGTAATGTTTTTTCATTTCAAAAAATTATAATTCACTGGCACACGAATTTCCAGCAATTGAAATAAATATACATTGGTTTGCATTATATGCTTGAGGATAGTCTGGCACTTCTTGGTTTGAAAAGTGTGATGTCACTTTGACTACATCAACGTATTCGTATGAGTATTTGTATCATATGTGAAATCGTATTTGAATACAAAAAAACTTGAAGAAAATGAAATATCGAAATACTACCTTCATTATAGGTCTTGAAAAATAAATAAAATCGCCTGTATAAAGAAAATCGTATTATCGTTTAATCAAAACTACCTTGAAGTTCGCAATGACTATTCTTTTGCTAGTTTGTGAATCAAGCGTTTATTTAACATTTATTTTTAAATTTTAATTTCTTTTTACATACATATACCAAAATCTGTAATGATCTTTTTAAGTGAAAAAAAAATCATTCGGAATATGTGGGTGACGAACCATGAACCTCTGACTACCAGCACTTTAGGAACAAATACATGTAAACGAATAAATTATGAGCTTAAAGAAGTAAATATGAAAATTCTTTAATTTTTGCCTCAATACTTCAATAATAATAAATAATGGGGATAAAAAAAAAACAATTTCAAAAATTAAATGTTTGCTATCAAATCATTTTGCAAAAGAGATGAAAAAAATTTAAAATTCGAATGTGGAACGTTGTACCGAATGTACGAATGTTCATTCTGATCGAAAGAGGTATTTTTCTTTTGTATATAGACCAATTTTGATTCATTCATAAAATATTAATTTAAAAAAAAAAATTTAATCATTAGATAGATAGGGTAACACATTCGTAACAAAATAAAAAAAAGTGCATGACCATGCGAGATGCGAAGTAAAGGTCTCTCGATTGCTCGAACTCTCAACACAAATATATATTCAATGTAAGTAAATTGGAAAAGACTTGACGTTTAACAGACTTGACGATCCAGATTTAAAAAGCAACGATGTTTTAATACTATTTTAATTCTTTTTGCAAAAAGATAGTCGAAATTAGCTTCAAAGTGTTTTTGATTTCGACAAAGTCGTTTATTGTTGCTTTCTTGTTGTTGCTGTTGTTTTGTTTTCATTTGCGATTGAAACGCAAATTCACAATTACTATGTCTGCGGGCGAAACGCAGATACAAATAGTTTCTTTATGTTTTGCACTATGTCGTGCTGGTTTTGGTTCCTCTTCTTCTTCATGCACTTTGGCGTGCATGTATTTCGAACACTATGGCGTGTTCAAAGCCAATGATTTAAGACTCATCACATCTTTCGAACAATGAAGCGATTGACTACCCCGCTTGTATATGAACTCAAATGATATTTATGCTAAAATGCAGAAAATAAAAGTTTAGCGAACTGTAAAATATGCATTCCAAAATTCCAACGTCGATTTATGTCAAAGAAGGAATTGACACATACACTTACACATACAAAGGCTACATGTTATTTTGACATAAGGTATAAAACGTTTGACGTTTCGAAACGTTTCTTCGTTCGATCCAAATAGAAGTGTTAAATTTTGTTTTTCGTGAATTTCTTTCACTAAAAAAGCCAAAAAAACTTTCAAAATTTTAATTTCCGATTAATTTTTTGCAGTCGAAATCAATTTTCCAAAATGGTTGATGTGAAAAAATTCAGTAATATTGACCTTTATGGTTTAATTGGGGTTGAACTTACCGCTACCGAGAGTGAGGTAAACAAACGTTTATTTTCTGTATTTATAATATAGAATGTCAAGGCAACAATTTAATTCTGTATTTGTTTTGTCATAATTTAGATCCGAAAAGCATATCGTAAAAAAGCATTGGCCTGCCATCCGGACAAGAATCCCGACAATCCGAAAGCGGCAGAACTTTTCCATGAATTATCAAATGCACTGGGAATTTTGACCGATGAATCAGCTCGTGCTGCGTATGATCGCGTTTTAAATGCCAAGAAAGCGGCTGCCTTACGACACGCAGAATTGGATAGCAAACGGCGAAAATTGATTGAAGATTTGGAACGTCGTGAAAAGGAGGCAAGTGCGAAACAAAAGTCTCGTAAAGGCGGTTATTCTGCTGAAAAATCGCCCGAAGAACAGCTCAAAGATGAAATGGAACGATTGCGTAAGGAAGGTTCACGTTTGTTGGAAGAAGAACAAGAAATGATGCGTAAACAGTTGGCTGAAGACCGTTTAAAAATGCAAGAGGGCTCAAGTCAATGGGATTCGTCACTGCATCGTATCAAAATCAAATGGAAAGCCGAAAAAGGTGACGATACAAATGGCGGCTATAACGAAACGAACCTCCGAAATTTTCTCAAGAAATACGGCGACATTGTTGCACTAGTTATATCGGCAAAGAAAAGAGGGAGTGCTGTCGTTGAGTTCAAGTCACAGGAAGCAGCCGAAATGGCAATCGATTATGAAAAAGGGAATATGGATAACCCGTTGGAATTGTCATGGATAGGAAACGCACCCAAAAATACGAATCGAACTGGCAACGGTTCCACCACTATAACAGACAACGATTATGAATCAATCGTACTGCGCCAAATGCGACAAGCCGAAGAACGAAAACGATTGATCGAAGAGATGATGCGACAAGATGCCGGAGATGAATAGAAAACATTAATCTTGTACATTATTATAATATTTAATATGTTAAATTCTTAATTAATTGATAACAGAAACGAAATACATATTTTTACTGAATTTTTGTTTGAGGCCACTTATTTGTCAGCCACTTTGATTTTTGTAGACTCCTCAACTAGTTGAATTAATTCAATAAGTTTATCCACCGACTTTCGATCAATTTGAAGTTTTTCAATTTCATCACACCAAGCACAAATGTCCACATGCAATTGTAATCGAATTTTATCGTCATCAGACATTCCCGATGATGCCGAACTACTACCCTGTTGCGTGGATCCCGACTTTTCACGTAGATTTTTAAGCCTTCGCAATGATTCTTCGGTTCTTTGTACTGAAGTCAGCACATCGCTCACGGCCGAGAAATACCTGAAATGAAAAGAAAGGCATTGCTCTATAAAAATCGCAATTTTGATTTTTTGATTATATTGTCACACTTACTGTCGATTCAAATGTGAAAATGATAAAATCATGCATTTCTTTATTGTATCTGATGCAATTCGTGCAGAGTTTTTTGTGTAAAATGATTTGGCTGGCTTGAGAATTTGTTCGACGTAATTGCATGGTTTTGTCGGTGCTTCTCGATTTGTTTTCCGATAAAGTCTTGGAATGTCTCCAACTTGTTTAGTCCAGCCAGATGTTTGTGCTATGATTTCGCTGCTCCATTCTTGTTCAATTAGTTTCAAACGCTCTGTCAACATAGCCCTCGACTCATCGCAGCATTTTTCTATCAAGCTCAATTTGGTATTCATATTGGTTGGAACGTTTTCCACGATGCAATCAAATATATTCGATATCTTTCCAATCAATGTGGTTACATCTAAATAAATCATCGTCATGAAATCCATACGATCCAAAGATGGTACGTTTTTTATTGCAATAGCTTCTTCAGACCATTTACTCAGTCGCGACAGAATTTGCAGTGTAAATTTGAAAAAACGTACAAACAATTGAGGCAAGTAAACACCAGTTGTCCAGCATTTTTTTATGCATGCATCACCTTTGACGAATGGCTTCAAACTAAAATCACACTCTGACGAAGATACAGCAATTATATTTTCATTAATCGGCTCACTGCAAGCTGACTCTAATGCACCGCCAATTTCTTGGAAACGAATCTAAATTTGAAGAAAAACAAATTGAATTCAAGCCTCAAATCGAAAATCGAATAATAATTGTAAAAAAAAAAAATACCTGAAAATAAACGGGTAAATTCCACTTGCTTTGGAATTGCTTGTATTGTTCGTTGTTATGGAATTGATCGATTTGTTTGCGGCTTTTGATGACGTTCTCAATTTTCTCCAAAAATGCTATGGTGTGCTCATATTTTTGGTAAAATAAATCTGGATTTCCCGGCGCAAATATCGATGTCATGTGTGTTTCAATGCGTCTTTCCACTTCTGTCCAAAAACTATTAATGATAAAGTCAAAGCCGTGCACCGTCGCTGCACCGCTATCGTTTGGCTGTGTAAGCAGTAGTAATTGACGCATTCGATCATTGAGAAATTGAACGATTTGGTTATAAATGCCACTAAGACCTTGTGGAGCATTTTGTAATGACACTTCCGATATAATTGGATGCATGTACGGACCGACAACTTTTTTTCGAAAAATTTCCTCAGCCGAATTGTATTCGCCCAATGTACAGTACACTCGAAGGCATCGTTCAATTTGGTCGATTTTCTTATCGTCAAGTACTCGCAAAAAATGCGTTTCAACTTTCGTCAATAGATTATTGCGCGTTTTGTCAAATTGATCTAAGCCCTTTGGATTGTCCAAACGACCCAAATGTTGATGGCAAAATTGCAAATTGTATTTTAAATTAACCAATTCCATGGCTGCTCGTTCCAGTAACATTGGATTCAAATTGTTGTCATCGTTCAGCTGTTCGGCAAGAAGTTTCTCCAATTTACTCATCGATTTCTTGGCATTGCTTAAACTTTGAACACTCTTCAGGTGTTCGCGCAATTGTTGTTTCTGATCCAGACATTCATTTACCTCTTGCATTGTATTCTCAAGAGTGGTTCGCACTGAAACAATTTCATCTTTTATTACGTTCATCGGTGTTTGGATACCTTGGATCGATTGATCCAAACCCACTAGATTCGACGATAAATTTACAAAATCCGTGTAATCTTCATTGATCAGCTCAATCATTGCCGATCGCAATACTTTGAGATAAAGACCCAAATCGTCTCGCATCGTTTCCAAAGTGGCTGCATTTCGATGTTCTTGCAGAAATTCGTCCACCGAAAATGTTTTCTTCATAAATTCATTTTTGTCAAAACAAATTTCAGTCGGTCCGGCCGGTAGTTTAAACAAGTCCCGTTTCTTTGCCATTTCTTTATTTTTATGCCAAAATTACACCTAATTTCACCTTTTGTTGTATTATTTTCATTAAAACTATGAGCGAATTCGATCAAAATATGTGTTTACATGAAGAAAAAAATATATCAAAACTTGACATTTCACGTTCAAGTGACACATCAACAATATTCTTATTGGAAGTGAAGTGAAGTCACTGGAATGTCTATAAAGCAGACCAGTTTGAACAACACACATTATTTTTTTGACAGATGATTAGATTTGTATGTCTGTAATAATGTTTGTTTTTGGATTCTTTTTTTGAATTTCTGTGATAAATAAAACATCGTTTTTTTATTCTGAAAATATTGAAATCATTTTAAAAAATCGATTTATAGAATTATCGCATTCAAAACTCGGAACGAAAAATAGCGCGCAACTTTTCAAATTTTCAAAAGAGTGTTGCCCGTTGCACTAGGAACGCAATTTGTTTGTTTTCATTTGATGCGAAGATAGAATAGAGAAATTCAAGAAAGATCTGTCAAAACAAAGTGGAAAAAAAGTTGGAAAACCATAAGCGAAAAAAGACAATTCAAAATAAAACAAACACAATCATTTGCATTGCGGTAATAAACAACGCTCGCACACAATTCAATAATAACTTACATTAATCTGTTCTATAAATAATTTCCAACAGGCCATTTTATTGATTTTTTTTTTCGTGTTTGATTGTTTGACATTGTACGAGTGAAATTAAGTCGACAAAAGGTAATCGCAATCAACGTTGCCATTGAAAATATAAATCACATGCAATTTAAATATTTATCGAATTTTGTTTACTTTCGCCAAACATTTTCCAGTGCTATGTCCAAGTTTCATAGACACTATCATTGGCCGCCACGAGCCAGACGAAATGTTGTCTTGCTACAAAGAGATCGTCCATACTATGATATCGAGACATTAGTTAAGAATCGATTGAAAGCGGCGCCACAATTCATACAAAATTTAGATATTGAAGCCAAATTAGAAGGTCACGTTGGATGCGTCAATTGTCTGGAATGGTCGTCGAATGGTCAATTGCTTGCAAGTGGCAGTGATGATAATCGTCTCATTCTTTGGAAACCATTTCATCATGACATCAAACCGGCACTTGATATACGGTATGATTTTCATTCTTACAACCTCACTTCGATCAAATGCAATCAATTCGACTTTTTTTTTACCGTAGGACACCGCATCAAGGCAACATTTTTTCTGTTGTTTTTCTACCACAAACAAACGATGCACTAATAGCAACGGCTGCTGCCGACCGATATTGTTATGTGTTTGACGTAAATCGTGCAACAGATCTAGATTCACCGTGTTGGAAGTGTAGTTGCCATAATCAGAGAGTTAAGCGACTTGCAACAGTACCAGATAGCCCGTGCATTTTTTGGTCGGCCGGAGAAGATGGACGAATTTTGTATGTACAATTTTTGTGTTTTCTTGAAATGGTGACTTTATCGATTTAATTCCAGACAATTTGACATTCGAGAGCCTCATCATTGCACACGCGACGAAAAGGTCTGTCTTATTGATCTACAAAATCATGTCGGTGCGACTGCGGAAGCAAAATGTGTAGCTGTGAATCCTAGACGATCAGAACAATTAGCCGTTGGTTCGAGCGACGCGTATGCTCGTGTTTATGACCGTCGCATGATCAAACTATTTCGGGTAATGACAATTACAAATCAAATCATTTCCAATCGTGTTACTAATTTTTGGATTGTACCGTATAGATTGGTCGTATGACAGATTCGCTTGCACAAAATGATCGTCAACTTGAAGATAACCTGAGTAGAGACTGTGTAACATATTTTTGCCCAGGCCATTTGAATACATTCAAAGACCGTAAACTGAACTTGAGTTCAAAGACTATAACCTATCTTAGCTTTAGCCCAGAAGGAACTGAATTGCTGGTGAATATGGGTAGCGAACAAATTTACCTCTATGATTTGAACAATGCTCAGGAACCCGTGGTAAGAATGTGCATTTTTTTTAGCAAAATTTCAGTAAAAACAAGGAAGCTGAATTGATTTTTGTTTCAGTATTTGAGTATGCCACAATTCAATAAATCTGGCGATACCGACGAAAGCGAAAGCTTGGAAACACCAACCGATACCGCTATATCATCACTCGAATTGCCTTCTGCAAACTCACCATCACCGACTTCAGTTACTTATACAAAACAATCAAAGCTACCGAAACACATTGAAGAATTAAAAAAGTGTGGAAATGACTTCATGGAAAATGAGAAATACTTACAAGCGATCAATCAATACAGCGATTGCATTCAATTGTTGAACAATCATCCAGTTTTCTACTTGAATCGTGCCACCGCTTATATGCGTCGCAACTGGTACGGTGATATGTATTCAGGTTTGCGAGATTGCCAAACAGCCTTACGACTCGATCCAACATATGTCAAGGCACATTTTCGCTTGGCTCGTGCTCTTTTCGAATTGGGCTTCGTAATTGAGTCGAGTGAATGCCTTGACGAACTAAAGAAACGCTTCCCGAAAGATTCAAACAACAAACAAATTCAACTTTTATCTCAGGATATTCAAGCTCACGTCGAGGTACAGTAAAACAAAAATTGATTCATTTTGAGAAAAGTATTGATTTTATTTTATTGGCCATTATTACAGCAAAATCGAAATTCAAATCAAAATGGCAGCGACAGTCCGGACACCGAACTATCTGACAATGAAATGGTATGGTGCTCTTAAGTGACAAAACTCTTTTCAATTTTTTTCTAATAAATGGCATTTTACCTTTTAACAGTATTGGAGAACGATCGCAAAAGACTTTAGTGAAAGATTTGTGGGCCATTGTAACACAACAACTGACATTAAAGAAGCAAATTACTTTGGTGATGATGGCAGCTTTATAGTCGCTGGTTCTGACGAAGGGAATTTTGTAAGTTTAAAAAAAAATCTCAACTTTTTTTAAAAAAAAGAATAAGTTTTAAAAATATTTCTTTTAATTTTAAATTTATTTAAAAAAATTGTAGTATATATGGGAGAGGCCGAGCAATAAAATTGTGGCCGTTTATAAAGGTGATACAACAATTGTGAATTGTGTGCAGCCCCATCCTACATTGTGTTTGCTTGCCACCAGCGGGATCGATCACGAAATTCGGCTTTGGAGTCCAAAGCAAGAAGAGTTCGATGCAGAAAATCGTGTTACGTATTACGATACAACCGTCGTGGTAAACCAACAGCGAATGATGGCCGATCCTTTTGAATTTAACGCTTCGGGTGCCGTTTGTCGAGCAAGTTAAATGCATATTTGTCGAAGATCGCATCTATATCACACACTATTGCTATTTACTATGATTATTACTACTAGATTTACGAAACTTTTTTGCTAAGGAATTCAACTGCAACTGAACTGAAAGTTCCATTTTGTTATTTTGATTAAATTAAAGCACATGCAAAATATACATATAACGCATAATTGAAAATTACCAAAATATATTTCACATTTACGGTAAACGCCTTCGTTTTGATAAAGTTGTTTCTTTATTCGATTTTTTTTTGATGAAATGCATTTCTTGGAGAGTGGTAAATCCAGCTTCCATTGGCTTCAATCAATTAACATGCCAACGGTGGTGGAGTTACCAAGTTCCAAAAATGTCGTTAAGTCTTTTGCAGCATCCCATAATTCATCGCATCTACCTAAAATAATAAAAAGAAATACAGTAAATAGCATCAACTACATTAATGCATTCTAATCTCGATAGTACTTTTTATAAGCCGTAAAATAAACCACTTGCTAAAAATACATACGACGCACATATATATAATGTTTGTAACGACTGAATTTTCAATTTAAATTGAAAACGAGGTAAGAATCGATTATGGCATTAAATGCATAAAGAGAAAGAGAGAGACAGAGGGCGAAAAAACTGAAGAAAAAAGAACAAGAAAAATCGGTTGGAATGGAAATAAAACGGCCAGTAAATAATTTCACTCTCTGTTCATTGCAGAAAGAAACGAGGCGAATCGGGCAAATTTGCACACTTGAGATAGTTCATGGCATCGAATATTTATGTATAAGTGTGTGTGTGTGAGGTTTTGTGTTTGTATGCCTGTGCAGCATACATTAGGTGCACGCATCATGAAAAAAAGGGAATATGTAGGGAAATACATCGTTGTGAAGAAAGAACAGAGAGAAAAAACAACGCACAGGCAAATTGAAAATGACGACGACGACGAGAGAAGAATGACGAGAGCAACAACGAAATAATTTAAAGCATTATTTCCTTTCGTTCGATAACCTCTGGGCTATTCGGTTTGATATTTCAAGGACAATTGATCGTACCACAAACACACATAAAACATTCACATTTGCTGTTTGGCCACTCATTTCATGGTGCAGTAGATATTATGTATTCAGCGTGCGCAAAAAACCAAGAAGAGAACCGACACATGCAACTCAAATCAACTCGATTCAACTCTTCGCATCTACTCTTTTGAGTTTCGATTCGATTCGTTCACATCGGACCAGACGCCTTTAAATGTATTCAACAAAAGAGAAGCAACGCCAGATCGCGCAAATCGCGCTATTTTTAAAATACATTTGTGTGCAACCGGCTATGCGCTACTATTATCATGAATTTTATGCATTTTGTTATAGTTATTTCGCCTCTTCCTTCTCGCATCATTCCCCAATCGTACACTCAAAACCCAATTCCAATTAGTTTTCATTTGTGTTGGTGCATAAAATATAAAACAATATATATAGTTGAAATGAAAAAAAAAAAAATAAAGTGTACGCGCTCAAAGTATATAAAGTAAATTGCACGTTTGCATTGTTTCATTACGATACTCGATTGTGCTCTTCGATCTCTTTCGCCATTCCAAAATGGTACAAAAATTCAACGTTAACGATTTTGTGGCGATGTACTTGAAAATTGCATTATTATCATTTCTTTTTTTCTTCAATCGAATTCAAGCGACAAATGTATTATTTTCAAGAAGAATTATTAATATTTCTCATTTTATGTCCCACTTTTGTTAACTTTTTTTTTTAATTATGTGCTTTCTGGAGGAAAACCACAAGTAATGCACGTTTCTTTGCATTTGAAAGAATGAAGAATTTTATAATAAGAAACTACTATTGTATGGAATCTTTTCTATTTGATTATTCTTTGAATGCAAACATAGCATGGTTGCGCTGCATTTTTGGTTCCTCTTTTTTTTATAAATTTTTTGTTTTTGGTTATGCGAAGCCAAAAACGGAGACTTTTTTCTTCCTGCAGTTTTTATTCAACAATATACAATTTTGCAAAGCGTCTCATTTTATTTGTAATTTATTTCTGGATGCGGCTGCATTTTGTGTGCCTTGTGTTTCTTATTTTATGTTGGTCGTATTTTCTCTCTCTCTCCCTCTCTCTACAAAATGCATATGATGTGTTGCATCTATTCAGTTTCCCTTTTTGTTTCGCTCGAACAGCCAGTGTTTTTTTTACTTTGTAAGCAGCGAATCGATCTGAAACGAGAACAAAGAGGTTCAAAAACGAAGAACAATCTGATGCATCGACATGCGAAGCCAACAAACAAAACAGAAGCGTTGGTTTTTTGACGGTCGGAACGCAACACAAAAAAAAAATGGGGAAAAAAGTGTGCATATTATTAACAGGCATCAGAATATAGCGCTGCACTTTATGTAATTATGCATTGTGGGTATGCGTGTAATAGAGGACTGCATGAAAGAAACGGAAAAAACAATTAATCCATGGAAAAGTGAGGACAGAACAAAAAAGGCAGAAACACACACACAATGCAAAAAAAATTCGCAAACAAAGAAACAACAATGTTTTTAAAAACGCGATACGCATCCAACAATGAAATGCAAGTCGATAGAGTTCATCTACAAAAATCTTGTTCCCCGTGCACCATGTTAGGATGCATTTTAATTTGATTTAAATTTGGTCAAATAATGATGGTCTCACTCTAGGTCTCACTTCAGATCGACGAAAAAAAATAGCTTAATGTGCCGAAAGAGTTTCAATTAATTGAAGCCATCCGTCAAAACCACGAAAAAAACTTCGCACAATAATATTTCCAATGGAAAAAATGTTAATCAACAACAAACTAGATCAAAATACAATAGTGGAAAAATCGTGATGAAATTTATTTGAACGATACACGCCATGTTATATGCATACTTCTTTGAAAGTCTGTCGGCGGCGCATCAGCAATTGATGGTTTTTCGCCTTCAAATTTAATTGGGAAAGCATTAACTTTTGGCAACAACTCCGACTGATATTAACCTCAATGCCAATTATATTAAACGATCGCAACAACAGAAACAGGCACCGAATAGATAAACAAAGAACCGTTTATGAATGCTTTAGGTGCAGCCGCCATTGCATTCATAAATTATACGTTTGTTTGGTGAAGAAATGAGCCGAATTGTAGACACGAAATTTACAAATTAAAGAAAAACTTTTTAATGATTTAAAATATGAAGAAGAAAAAAAAATGGGAAAAAAATAAGAAAAATTGCAAAGAAAGAGAGAAGAAAAACAGAAACGTAACATTAAAACGTTATAATAATTCGCCGAACGAATAGGAAAATGAATAGAAATATTGAAGTTAATGTGTAAAGTGTGAGAATAACTTTGGAGAATGAGAATGAAGAGCCCGAGACACGAAGATGATGCATTCATTGCATTGCATGGAAAATTTACATTTTCCTCTTTGAATGTGCATTGAAATTGTCAGTTGCGCCCTAAGAGCACTCACCTCAACATTACAACATTTTCACACAGATTTAATGTCGAGAACGAAGAGCTTGAAAAAAATGAGCAAATTCACAAATTCATGAATGCATTGTTCTTGCAATAATTATCATTATCAATCTCAGGCTTTTTTTCTCTATCTTTGGTTGCGGTTTATTTTCATCTTTCGACACCATCACCATCAAAAACATAGCACGGTCTCACCGCATTAAAATGAATTCGTTCATTTCAAGCAGATAAAAAAAATGAACAGTTAAGAGATTTGCATTTAAACCGAAATGACCGATTAAGAACAGCGTTGAGTCCAGCAAACAGGAGACGACATTGAAATATATATGTGCGCGAGAGTTTTTATGTGTTTGCTTTATGTAATCGTCATGGATATGGGTATGAGTATGATTAAAATATATCCAGTTGAGTGTAGAAAAGTGTCTCGAAATATGTGTAGGTTCAGACTGTGACTTTCATTTAAAAACGCGATTCAATGATTCGACGGTTGCTTTGCAAATTTAGCATTTGTGAATCATTTTCGTCTGGAGATATATTGATGTACATAATTGCCTGCAACGGGTTTGCTTCGTTATTAATGTGCTATGTGCAAAACATGTGTCATTTTTTTGGTGGTCGTCATCGTCGTTCGTTGTTTCCATATACATATATTTATATTCTAACAAACAATACATTTGTCTTAAATTATGTCGTGATGTTTGATATCAAAGCTTTCACTTGGCTTTGCTTTACTTTGCTTTGCTCATTGAAACGTTCTCATTTCAGTGTAGTGAAAAAATTAAAATGAAGCATTTTTATTGTTTTTTTTTTCTTAGTTTTTCTCTTCTTTTGAACGAATGCTAAAATTGAAATTCAAAAAGAACAAAATACGCACGATACAAAACACAAGATGAAAAAGTACAGAGAGAATACATCTCATTTCTATGTTCTGGTTTGTTTTGTTCAGTTGTTGCGCTTGATGTGAATAAAATAGACTTGAAATATAACAAAGGAATAAGTAAATACCGAGATAACGATGACAAAAATGGGTGATGAGCGAGAAAAAGAGAGATAGACAGTGCAAGAGAAAGATGACGAAAAAAAACACAGACGACGATAGACGAACGAAAGGGAATTTAACGAAGAATAACAACCGAAACATGAAAATACCGTCGCTGTCTCGTTTAGAACAATAGCATTTACTTTATAACGCGTGAGATGACAGAGAATTTGCCGCTGTGTATGACCAAGTTCAAATATACAATGTACACGATGAAAGACCGACTGAATAAATTTACATGTATGTCTCTAAATCTATATTGTGTATTTAATCAGCGAAAAAAAAGACGAGCTGACTCTTTATTCAAGTTAGTGCGATCTCTACACAAAAGCGACATCATAAACCGATATACTGCTTATGGTTATTAAAATCATTTATTGTCCGCATATTTCGGTCGTTACCGTTTCAATAGCGGCTGTGAGATGACCAACGACAATTTTAAAAATTTACTTCATTCCATTGCTTCGTCTCGCCACTAACCAAATTCCCCATTCATTTCTCTCGTTTTCGGTTTCAATGGAATTAAACGGTTATTCTCATATTCTCTCTTTACTTCATGACCAAATAATTATAGCTGCTTGAATTTTTTTTCCATCTTGCATTCGACCAAAGAAATTTTAATCGATCGAATTACTGAATTTTCATTGATAAAAAAAATATTGTTTTGTCTGTTGTGGGAATTATGTAAATATTTGGATTGATAAAATTTTTAATTAAACTCCATAACTGAATGCCACAATAAATCACTAATATTTGATTTTACTTCAAGAGTAACTACAGTAAAAGAAAAAAATGAATAAAAAAAACCAACATCACCGAACCGCTCATTCGATCACATCAGAAATCCGTCATGTTTGAACTTGAAACGAACTCCTCAAAGCGCACGTTGATATCCAATCTATAAAAAGAATTTTTTTTGTAAATGAATTTAGCCGGCTGCAATCGTATAAATGCACTGATCGCTGCCATGCACTTGAAAAACACCCGTTACTTTACAAGCAAACATTGCAACGATTTTAAAGTTTTAATGAAATAAACAAAAATGAAAAAGAGTTATGCACTAAGTAACAAATTCACAATTTTGCGGCAAAATGCCAAGAGTTGAAGAGAATTGAATCAGGTTGAATGACGTGAGCAACAGCAAATGTTGATCTTGATTCACGACGATCCTTTGAACGACTGATCGTTCAAATGCCACCACTCAATGTGATGTGTTCGGTTTGTGTAGCTGCTGCATAATGCGGTTACGCTTGCTGTGGCCAACTAATAATTTGTTCAACGACAGAGACGAACAATTGATCGAACCGCATGAACGCGTGAAAGAGTGAAAAGAATGAATCTCAAACCAACAATAAAAAAAAAGAGAACAAGTTACAAAAAATAAGAACCATGCAATGTATAAAAATACACAGCGCGTACTACAAACACATCGGTAATCGATATGTGTGAAGAGTGAGAGCGTGAATGCAAGCGAAATACGAAAAAGATAGAGAAAGAAATAGTCCGTAGACAAGACCAGGGCCAATGTTAAGTGAGTTCATGTGTAAATACGGCACAAGATACGCTGAACCAACAACAGTGCATATATTGTTACGGCTGACGGATTTCATGTTTAAATACATATATGATTATATATTTGTATTCGAGCGTGCTTGTTGTCTCGACGCGTCGCATTCACATTGCATTTCGATCCAATTAACTTGTCCGTTTCTTCGCCTCTCTCGCGGTGTATGTGTGCGTGTGTATTAGGCATTGCTCAACAATTCGTTTTTTTTTTCTTCTTCTTTCATTTCCATCTTGGTTTTCTTCAGAATAAATTTTCCTAAATAGTCGCCGTTCTAAATGCAGCATTAACATAATCATGCGTTCTTACGAATGCACAATGCACATCACACTCCACACACATACACACAGCATGCATACATTCACATGCACAAGCAAACATACACACACATGTCCAAATACAAACGCACGCATCGACGACTGAAGAAGAATAATTATATGTTTCGCGTTTATTGATATAAAACAAAACATAGAAGGAACAAAAAAAAGACTGCAGAAAATAATTTGGCTTTTCACTGTGTTCGTAGACGTGTTTCACATCGTTCCGTTGTTGATTGTTATTCATTTGGCTTCTCTCTTGTGTGCCGTTTATTCGTTAGTTCGTTCTTTTCGTTCATTTTATCTCTTTAACATGCACAATACACTTTCTGATTCACGCACATTCGCCGCTTGCTTTATAAAATAAATGCCATCTAAAACCTAATGCACTTATCGTCTTTGTGCCTTTTCATTCGTTTTTTCTTCTTTCTTTTTCTGTCATCATCTTCTTGTTCATATTATGTTCGGTTGTTTTTTTTTTTGCTGTTTGTTAACTTGTTTTCCGTTGACTTGGTTTTTTCTATGTGGTACGCTCAACTCTTTCGATGCATCGTTGTGATCGCGACCAAACTCAATAACAAATACCTCGAATACAGATATAGAATGGAATGGGTTACGTTGCTTCTAGTTGCTGCGTTATGGCCAAATGAATTGGGGAATGAGGCAAGAGCTAAAACGACAATATAAGATATCGAAAACGACAACAGCAAACAGTGAGACCAAAATATATAGGCAATGGCATAGTGGTTGGTTGCTTACGTGTATTTCTCTTTTTTCTTTCTTTCGTTCGTTCGGATACATTATTATTTATTCACTTGCATGCCAAAGCGCTGCAGCGTTTTCATATTTGTGTAAAATGTGGTTTTTTTTTCTCTTCATCATATCAGCATTTGGCTTTCTTTTCACAGCACAGAAGAGCCTCGACGATACACGAAAGTCAATGTGCATCGAGAATACATGCAGTTCAATAGAAAATACTGGTGTCCCACACTAGCACATACTCTACCGTCGTTGTCGTTAA
This sequence comes from Contarinia nasturtii, assembly GCF_009176525.2. NCBI lineage: Eukaryota > Metazoa > Arthropoda > Insecta > Diptera > Cecidomyiidae > Contarinia > Contarinia nasturtii. The sequence goes on from NW_022201606.1 coordinate 2,472,695, forward strand.
TCATACAACATTCACCAGAGTACATTGCAGAGTATTTGAAATACTTCAAGTATCTTCAGCATTTAAAGTTCGTCTTTTTTTTCTCTACATTTTCGTTCTAAATATGTGCTCGAATTCTAGGTATCGGTGATACAATGGCCGAACGTCTATGTAGAGCATGCCAAAGATACTTGAAAAGAAGGGAAAAAAAACATGTTTACATGTATTTTGATCACTTTATGAAAACGATTATCGTTAAATAAACAAGTTCAAGAGAATTTCCAAGCCACAAGCAAACGGCAAAACTTAAGATATGATATACTCAAATTGATTCGTTTGAGTTCATGTCGTATAATCGAATTGCAAATTGAATCGATGAAATAGTGTTCTTTAGCAATCAATGCATCGATCTGATCGAAAAAGAAACGATATGTTTTGGTTTTTTGTTTAAACGAAGAGAAAATGGCAAAAAAAATAAGTATTCACTAGTTGAGTGGTGTGTGGTGAGGTTCGGCCCGAAAATTTTCTGCCTGTTTGCCATTTGCAATGTGAATTTGGATAGCGGCAATATAAGCTCGTGGTATTTTATTAGTGGCTTTACTCCACTACATAAATAATGGCAACATGTTCATGGGCGCAAATAAAGAATGCGAAAACCTATGAAAACGCAACTATGTCGAATGACTTGAAACAAAACTTTGAATATTATACAATTTTCTGGCTTGTGTTCTCTCTTCGTTGAGTTCAGCTAGTATATTGCATTGCTGTATATTTTATGGTCGGTTATGTTTTGACTTGATCGTTTCGCAAAAACAAAAGTCATAAAAATAAAAGAATGAAAAAAAACACACAACACATCTAACTTTGATTTTCCGTGTTTGCCATGGCTGTTGGCTTAAATTCTCATTTTACGTTTGCCGTTGGTTCTTAGTGCAGCCACGAAACATTTTCGACGCTCTTTTTTTTCGCCTTATGCGCGTTCGTATATCAAACGATACGAAACGCACAGCATGTGTGTGTGTGATGCACGGAAACGGTGCAATCGAATCGGTATTTTTACCTTTTTCTGGCTTCATCATTTTTGTTGGTTTTGTGTTGTTGATCATACAACATTGGCCCCCATTTCCCTATGTATTATATTCATGTCTTTTTTTTCGGCTGATTCTTATAAGAACTCTTCGAATCGACACAATGCCTTCACCACATTATACTCAATACCTCCATGCGATGCATTCACGATTTACACATATGTATATCTCACTGAATAGTATTCCACATTTTGTTTGTGCGGATAAGTTGTTGTTTGAATGAAATACGTGAATGTCTTTTCGAAAGCGTTGAACGATAAAGAGTATTGTTGAGAGCGTAAAAAGAATATTCAAACAAAATAGATGAAAAGCATCATCTGTAAGCGGAAAGAATTGAGAGTCTCAGACACGATGAAATCTAAAAACAAGCATTCAACTCACGCCACAATAAATTGTCATCCATAATGACATATTAAGCCGTTGCCACATTTAAGACTTTACAAAACACAACAAAATCACATAAAGTGTTTTTTGTGCACGAAAAAAAAACATGGCTCTTTCTTTCCAAACTGTGGCATTCGTTTACATTAAATGTTTTCATGTCGTCTTATAATGGTGTATATCAGGAATACCAAAAATGATAACGATAAAGATAGAAATGATGTTTTGAAAATATTTAAAAATGACTTTAAATGTTGTTGACTGTTGTTCTTGGTTCCGTCAGTGCCTTCATTGACATTGGCAACATTGGCAAAATTGATTATTTAATATGAAACAAACCAACCGATAGACAGACATTCATCCTCGCTTGGGATCTAAAAATAAACATAATGAAGGATACAAAAAAATGCTGAATTTTTTTCTCTCTCGAGTTCGAGTTTCACTTTCTGTTTCGTTGTACCTTCCATTCCGTTTCCAGTTGCAGCATGTCTATCCTTTTTCGACACGATTCAAAGGGTTTTTTCTCTCTTGATACGTGCATGTTCTTTATAATTTTGTTTTTCCATAGCAGCCACCACCGTAGGGCTTAGGTATCGTTGTTGCTTATCCACTTCGTTTATACAAATACATCATCAGTCTTGAAAACGTGTAGAATGTTTTATTTACAGGGTTTCCACTTTGAGCTAAGCTCACAAACGTTCGGCGAAGTTGAAGGTCAGGTGCTCGTTGCATGAAAATCATGCTATTCTACAATCAAGCCACAAGTAAATAAGTTTAATTACAAAAAAAACTATATATATATAAATCGAATATGAAAGACTCTACTTGCCTTATAAATATTCACGTTGTATTTATTTGCAGTGGTCTCGTGTTTGTCAGGATATATCTTCAAATAATATGGACGACTTGAGAACGGAAATTGATGCATTGTTCGACAACAACAACAAAACCATATTTATAATTATGTGATCTATTTATTGTCATCATTATTCATTCACTCTAACACTTTGCTCGGCAAGAAGTAATTGGTCGGCTTTTCAACTGACAACTACTATTTAATTGACGAACATGAAAACGGCTTATGCTGCCAAACTGCGGTTACTTGATTATATTGCTATAATTGCGAGGTAATTGAGAATTGAAGCGTTTGTAAGGATGTCGCCGTTGCTTATTCTTTTTTCAGAATTATATCTCATCGCAACGATCAAATTAAAGTGTTTAGGTTTTTATGCGGATATGTATCAATGAAGAAGATAAACATCGATTCAAACGTTTGTTGAATGAAATTTTCTATGTTCAGTTTTAATTAGATTCTTTACATAATGTATGAACGACGGACAGTGATTACATCGATTGCGATTTGTCGCAGAAATATGAAAAAGGCCAAAGGAAAGTCTTCTGCATGTAAGAACATAAAAATGTTAACAAGAAACTATATCAACTAATATCAAATGGCTTAGTCGTCTGTACATACGTAATTCTGAAACTATTCGATGCCTATTTAAAGTCATTCGCGCAGAAAATCGCGTACAACAAGCACGAATCGAACCAAAAGTAATCATTTTAAGAAAATGGTGGCAATTACATAGTTTGGTACACGGGAGGTACTAAGACCGTGGTAAAATAGAAAAAAACCAACACTACTACTAGATACTAACAAACTGAAATGGCCGACACCACGCACGTTCCCATTTTCAGATTTTCAATAGAAAAATGAGGCAAAACTGGATTTTTTGTCTGTTTGTGCAAATGCTAGAGAGCAAATGTTACATTCTTTGCTTCTTTTTTTTTTCTTCTTCAGAAATCAATGGGCTTATGTCTCCATGTATACGTATATATTTTTTTCTAAATGAAAAAAACCAAAGCGAAAAGAAAATAGAATATAAAACGCCAAGTCAAGCTTCAGCATTGCCACAGCAGCCACACAGTTGAAATCTTGAAATGAAATGTCAATGTCCTCAAAGTTGCACTCGAAACGAATAGACACAGTTTGTCTATGTGTATTGGGGTTTCGTATTCTTTTCGTTTCGTATACGACCATGAATGTGCGATGCAATAATGACGCGAAATCACAACGGCAGCCAACAACTTGAAGCATACAACAATTATCTATTTAATTTGCCATCAACTTTTCTAAGCAAGCACCAAAGTAGCATATTTTCTATTGGATGTTGCGCGCTTTCACAAAAGGTGTAATTCGCCATTTGCGGTGTATGTGTATGTTTTTGTTGTTGTTTTTCATTCTCCATCTCTCTCTCCCTCCCTCCCTCTCTCTCGCTCGCTCGCTCTTCACAATCATAATGATGTTCTTGTACATGAAGAAATGTATTTCTTTGATACAGTGAAACCTCACTCTGAGATTAAAACGCCTCACGTTGGAGACCATTCCACCATTTCAGGCAGTTACATGAATACCTTTCGCAACACTAAGACTATAAAAAGAGATTCTATGGTAGCGCAATATATTTTTTTCGCTTCTCTACCTCCTCTTCTTCTATCCTATCTTCAATTTTGTGCCATGAATCTTGCTTGAAGCTGTTAATGCTGTAACAACTCACAGCCAGAAATTGCATTCGTACTTGTGTACGAGAAAAGAAAACTTGTCGTTGAACGTATATATTTGTAAGAAGAAAAAAAAAGATATGTATTTTTATTTGATTGCAGAAAAAGGCAACAGAAATGCAAAAAAAAAGACAACGAATTGAATAAAAGCATACCGAGTGGATCTAAGAATATAAGAACAAATTGAACTTTTTCCATGAAAATACTCACTTTTCAACATTAACAAAAAACATTAATAAATATTGTGTGCATGTTTTCCGTTTCAATGTGCTTGAATTGCTTTCCCAATTAATTATTGCAAAGACAAAAAAAAAAACAGAATGAAAGAAGTGCATTTGCTTGGCATTTTCGCCTAATCTATCCGAATCGCCATTTGATGCAATTTCTCTCTTTCTCTCTCTTCCAAAGTATAAACTCGTTTTGAAGCTGCGATGATGCAAAGAAAAAGTACAGTTGCTCACTTAATCGATCGAATCAGCTCCATTCTAATTGTACAGCCGAGAGCAACAGTCCCCGCATTAACGACAGCTAATGCAATGCTTCAATATTTTCTGAGGAGTAGAAGAAAAAAAAATGCTCAAAAAACTTTTTTTCTTCAAGTTTGTTCTTCAAAAGAACGAAGAGAAGTTTTTAGCGGCAATCGAACGAAACGATTGGAAAAAAGCGAATGTCAAATCAGGTTTATTTGTTGCATAGATTCTGGACGCAGAAGCAGGAAAACTACATTGCTGCAGACCATGCTGGTGTTGGATTCGTTTCAAAAACATACCAAAGTAAATGCTAAATTCAAAATCCAAATGAAGGAAACGTAACAAAAAAGGCAGAAAAATTGCAAATGACAAACGGAAAACGAAGCATTTTGCCACAGATGTGCAAGATGCGATTGCGATATGAACAAAATGAGATAAATAGTTAGACGAGAGGACCAAAGAAAATATCATTTGTTGCATTTGATTCGGTTGTGTTGCTTGTGTAAGCGTAAATTCTGAGTGCAGACGAAGTAAGAAAGCTTGTATATGTATGGGTGTACGCGTAAAACGTTCACCGGACGCAGGCAACTCTATAAAATATTACCAATAATAAAATGATGTGATATTGCATTATTTATAACGCACTCACAACATTAAATTCAAGTCGTTGCCATTTGTATTAGCTTAGCTTGACTTGGCTTCGCTTCGGTTTAATGTTGTTTTACTTTCTAGCGCTGCTGTGATATTCAATCCGATTATTCGATTAAAGTGGTAAAGGTGCATAAATATGCATATTTTGATCTGAATAATTGCCATTGGCTCGATCAACTTCACAAACACCATAGCAAAAGTGTTACTCGGTACAAAGAATGGCAGACTCATTAAAGCAACATTGTTGATGCCAAACGTTTACATTGGTCAGCTTTCTAAGACTACACATTATCGGCATCTTTATCGATATTTCACTATTTAGACGAAGAGAACAACGATCTCTGTGGCAATTGATAATGTATGATGTCGCGTCAATTACCTTAAATGGACATTCTCTGATCTCTGCTCTCTCTCTCTGTCTCTCTGTCTTTCTCCATATCTTGGTTAATTTTTTTGCTCGACTTTGCTACCACAATCATAAAATACACAATGCCTATAAATCAATTGCGCTTTGATTTCGTTCGCATTTTTTGTCCTCATAATTCTGCGACGGTTGAACATAATTATGATTCTTTTCTAGCTACATTTAATGTTATTTTATTTATTCTTCATCTTGACAGAAAGTGCAGTAATCTTGATTTTGCCCGAGACGATCTCGGAATCAATACATAATTAACGTAGTTAATCGTCTGATATTAACCAGAAGAAAAATCATACACACAAAACTCGTATTTTGAACATATGAAAGAAAATCGTTTTTTTGTGACGTGTTGTTCAGTAAACGCTATAGGAAAGAAGCGCTCCCATTTTTTTTTCTCACATAAAATATCAATTTAAGTTTGAATGTGTACCACGATTATTCAAATGCTTAATTTGAATTGATTTAATCTATTCGAATGGATTAATGGCCTTGTTCTTGCTTTTTTTGCAATAATTTCGTGTTTTCCTTATAAGTTGTAACAACATTTCTATAAATTTTGCACGGAAATACGACAGTCCCAGATTCCAAATTGGCAAAAATCTTTTGCAAACGTTTGTGTCGGAATTGGCCATCGCTTGACGTGTATACAACTACGAAAGGATGCCAGCAATAATAATACATAATATATTCCCTTTTTTTGCCTCATTTTTCGATCGCTGATAGTCATAGGCAAAATTATTTCATGTCATCCGTCAATAAATGTCGTTGTCTTTTTTTCCTACATTCAACGGAAATACATAACCATTGCGTCTCGCATATATGCGTTTTTTTTTTCTTGGTGCAGATTATTTTAATAATCTTTGCTAACACCGTATGTTCCGCGCATCGAAAATGGTGCAATTATGCAAAGTTTACTATTCCTTCTTGTTCTGCATATATATTTTAAACATTGGCATTGATTCGACAACGAACTAAATGTGAATGCTATAGAAACGATTACACGACGACGCATTTTTAACATCTCCACCAAACCATTTTGCACTTGTCTTTTTGCCATGATCGAAGTTCTTGATTATCAGAAAATGCATGCACTATTTTTTCTTTCTTTCTTTCCTTCTTTCTTTTTACATTCATTTTATTTTAATTTATTCCGTTGAGTAATCAAGTTGAAGTGGTCGTTCGCTGCAAAGATATTGGCTGATTTATTAAAATGATGGAAAAAAAATGAAATTGATGAAAATAAGAAAAATCTGATTCGATCGCAAAAAAAAAACTGATTTCGTTCAACATTGCATCTATCTACTGTTCTTGGCTATTGCGTTGGATGGAAAAAATCCCGAAGCTCAAACAATAAATCTAAATTGTTTTCTGCTGAGTGGAAAATTATCAATAGCCAGCAATATTGGGCCGAAGGCGCTGATTTCATCCGATGCGTTCGTTCAACCTACTCTATATTCTTTTTCGCGCGGCTGTCTTTCAAAGATGCAGCAAATACATTGTGACAGGAGGGAGTTAATTTCAAAAGAACAAAGCGGCATTGACGGTAGCCATGCATAACAGAGATTTAGGGCTCGATGCAGCAGCAGCAGCAGCACCATAGAAAATAAAAGACAAGAGCCTGCTTAAAGTATCAACTTTTAATTATGCAAATATTTTATTGATCGCCAATTCAGTCGTGACAAACTAATTACTTTCGTTTATCTGATGCGGAGTGAAAAGCGGACCCATGAATCACAGGGTCTTGCACCTGCTTCACGATGGTGATTTAATTTGTATCAGTTTTCAGTTGGTAGCTAAAAATATGTATCTAGAAGAAGAATATGTATCAAAGTGTTGAACATGTAATATGCAATGCTATGCATAAACATGCAATATTTAATCCGCTAAATGGTTCTTTAGATAAGCTCTAACACAATTAGTTTCCTTTAGGATGCTATTAACGCTACTTAGCTTGCCATTGGCTTTGCCAAACAGAGGCAATCTATCGCTATTCCCGCTGCTCAATCAAAATGAGTTGAGAATATGCAAATATCAAACCCCAAAGTAAGGTTGAATATATTTCATGTGAGTGAGTACCATGAAATCTTATTATAATGGCCAAATTAACCATTTTTCCTGCAAATCATTCACCAAATGATTGATAAGATAGCAACTCTTCCGCATTTTTAAAACTAACCAAGTCAAAGGTGTATCCAATATATACCAAATGGAGTGGTATTAAATTGAAGTGTTTCGCTTTTTTAGTAAAGTGAATAGAGAGGCAAAACTAAAAGGAATAATATTAAGAGAAAAAAAAATGGCGGCTGGGCGGTATTTTTCAAACGGTATTTAATCGAATTCTAAATTATAATGTTTAGAAACGGTTTATTAGATTAAATAAAGGTAAATAAAACCACGCATTCGATTAAATGCGAAGACAAAACCTGATTAAAAAATCGGCAAACATGAGGATGTATGGTACGTAAATAGAGAGAAAATGCATGGGCATCGTTAAAGCGTTTCATAAAAACACGTTGAAAACGTTACAAGAAATTCAAAGATTGGCATTCACTATCTATGTAATATGCTTAAACGTTCTATTCCCAATCGAATTCATTTTATTCTGAAGTAAATCCGTTCACGGGAAAAAAATTACATAGAATATATAAATGTTGTTGTTGTTGTGGTACTTTTTTTGTTTTCTTCTCTCTCCCTCTATTCGTACACTGACACTGTTTGCGATGATGTCGTCGATATGCGTGTACGTGTTCAATCTCGTTTCGAAGTTGCTTTTGATTGATATTATTTATGTACATGATTTGATGAGTTTGCGAGTAACTAACCTTTTTCTCTGTTTGAATCTCCACCTATCTTTTTTTTCTTCATTCGATGCGGTTGCAATTTCATTCGACATCTCGAAGAAATCTCATAAGTTCTAAAGTGACCAAATAAGTGAACGCGAATACGACAAAAACTGACGAAAAAGAGAATAACGTTGACATAAAACGCTCATTTTGGCTCTTAGTTAGGAAATAAATATCTGTACTGTCATCAAAACATCGTAAATGTACATTCAGCGTACATTCGAAGCGACTTCATTTCAGTTGGCCATTTTAAAACATAGATAGATACACGATGATTGCAACAAAAGATACAACCGTAATGAAAACAATGAAGTCGCTGTCCAAAAGCGATATTATGTTCCCACTCAGATAATTCAATTTTAAAGGAAAAATGTCATTCAAGTGATTATTAGTAAAGTTGCTCAACACTAAACACGAAAGATGTCAAAAGACGAACTACATACTAAAGAATGGAAAAAATAAAAATCAAATAAAACCGAATACCAATCACTACGGAATACACACGCACGGTCGACTGTAAAGAAAAACGCCAAATGAAGAAAACAACTATTTTCATGCAACATGACGGCGAATTGTTCGAATGCCATGCATGAGCACATATTTTCATGATTTAAATGGTTCTGTTCTCTTAAACTTCAATATTTCTTGCTCTTTCATTTTCACCATTGCAAAAAACCGGCAGCAACTACAGATGAAATTATTATGTTTTATTTATAGCCATGCCATACCATGCCATTGACTGTGGCAATGGTGGTTGGGTTCTTTTGAAGAGAGAAAGAGTCGTCAAAGAAACCAACAGCAAATCGGAAATATGCATACGCCATCGTTGACTATTTCAAAACTTTATCCGAACATATTTGCAGTTTTGTCGCAGCAAAATGAACAAAAAAAAAGGAGAAAGAACGCAAACGAAGCAAATTTGACTATTTCAACAGTGTACATGTGCAAAAAAAAGATTCACTTTAAAATTACAAGCCATTGGATTCTGTCTTGATCCTGAACTTGAATTTATTGCAGAAATTATACCGGTAGACCGGTTTGAATCGGAATCCAAGTGGCATTGTTTATCGCTTCGACTTCAACATTCATGGAATTTAATTACACTAACAAATGGCTCACGCTTTCAACGCTCTGTAATTTCAACCATGAAATACACCTCAAATTACTAGTTTCAAACTATTGACATTTTGTTCCGAACGAAATCTTTTGAAAATGGCATTTTTGAAATGCAAACTGCCACATAAATTCTAAATGTTTATTGATTTTCGATATTTGTGTCATCGCAAACACAACTAAAATATAATACAACTTAACCAACCTGAGTCCTGCAAAAAGAAATCGAATAATGTCTTCAATTTATTCATGATTCGCCTTTCAATGGGAAAAAAAGATATACATATAAATATTATAAATATTATCGCCATCTATTTGAAATGCTCTCAAGTGAAACACAATGTAACGATATTTTTTGAATGCGAATTTCGTAAAATCAACAGGTAAGTTTTATAAAGCAATAAAATTCCGCATCAAAACTATTTACAAACAAGTAGTGGCGAAAAGAGTATAAACAAAGTTTACTCGACGATGATAGATAAAACTCCCAAAAGTATGCAATCCGTGTAATGTCTTGACTTTTCGCTTTATTCTCATTGAAAGCGTGCGAACAATTTGCGAAAAGATTTTTTTATTAGTGTTGATAATAATATATGATTTGAAATAAAATAAAATATTTCGAAAGAATTGCAGAGCAAAAAGACAAATTCATAACAACCGAAACAAATGTAAAAAGTTAAGAAATATTTTGTAAAGCGTCTGTACTGTGTATGTATACACGTTTACTGAATAGAAGTGACGTCTCACACAGAACGCTAACGAAAACAACAACAACTACTACATGAACACATTCTCCATCGACTCAACGTTCGTTTGTTTTTTTTTTTTCGTTCAGTCACTGCTATAATTCACTGGCGCAACGTATTCAGCATTCTTTGTAGTACGAGTGCGGTGTGCTTGAACAAATTGTCATTCAGTTGGGTACCAAACTGACGGTACACTATTGAAAAAACCATATGATGATAGTTGATTATGATCCAAGTGATTACAACTCGACAAATTGGTGCTAATTGATTCGAGCTACCATTTTTGTCTTTTCTGATGGTTTGACCAATACCTTTTTTTTTATTCTTTTATACATTTTGTAATCAAAACACGTGTAAATTTCAAGCATGCTCTTTTGTGTGATAAAAAATTACCGAATACATTGATCGCATGGAAAATTTATAAGCACTTAAACTTTTATCAAAATAGTCGGAAAAACGTTTCGAATGAACAAAATAAAATCGATTTTCTTATTTTTGCTTCAATGAAGTGCACTAAATTATAAATGACGATGGCATTGATGACAAGGTTTTGTTCATTTTTTTAAATTCATTTTGATCATCATCAAAATCGATATTTTAAAATAATATTTTTATGGATAAAATGTGTCCAAATGTCCATGCAAAAAAAATCGATACAAATTAGAAACACCTTGTTAAATCACGACCAGAAAGTGTTCAAAACTTCTAACAATTGAACTAAAAATGGAGAAAGAGAGAAATGTATTTCAAGGTGTAAATCATTTACACCTGTCTCTATCATGCTTGGTCTACTATTTTTCACTGTTTTCTTTTTCGGTCCGACTCACGTGTCTGCAGCACAAAATAATCAACTTGTGACTCGTGCCACAAAACTTTTACGAAACAAAATAAAAACGGAGAAACGGACAATGATGGTTTGGCAAGCAGTCAAGAGCACCAGAAATGGTTGTCAGCAGGCTAACAATGTAAACAATACCAATGGATGCATATCAATCACATGTAACCGTTTTACTTTTGCAAACTGCAAAAACTGTTTGATGTTGCAAAACTTATTTAATCGAAGAAACGGCGATTGAGTTTAGTGCACGTGTAATGCCATTTGCTAAAATATGAAACTCATTTTCTTCATCCTCTTTCGTTGGCATCGATATTTTATGTAATTCATTTCTTTGACATTTCATTAATAAATATAAATTGTGTTGTGTCGTTTGCATTCGCCAAGCATGCTTCAGCTTGAATTTACAGTAGAAATCATAACATCGGCCGTAACATGTACGATAATAAAACAAGAGTTTTATGGGAACACTGTTTTAGATTGAATTAAAGAGCTATTTTCCAAACTTCAGATTTTCCATTTCGAATTGAACAATAAACATTAACTGGAATACAATAGATGCTCCCTCGTCGTCGTCATCATCGTCTCTGTTGTTGCGTGTTTGTTCAACATTGTATAGGTCAGCGTCGACCCCCATTCATTTCGTCGACCCAATTCGTAGAAGAAATAAAAAAAATACCAACGCAAAACATCAACTAATCGTAAAATGAACGGTTACATTTGTGCCAGCAACATTTTCCTCCCCAATCATGGGAACTATTACTATGATTATTGTAGCGTCGGCAATATCATAACTGCACAAAATAAATAAAATGACTCGAGTGGGTTTCATGGTATTAAAATAAGGTCAATTTCGCATAGCATTCAAATGGTATGATAAGTAGTGTGTTTTTGTATTGTTATGGCAACAGCCATGACATAAGTTTTGCGTGCATTTAGTCAATATTTGTATAATATGCAAGCATGTACAAGTGCCACAGACTGAAAATTCTATCAATAAATTAAAGTGTGTTGGAATTGTTTATTTGTTTTTTTTTTTTTTTTGTTTGAATGTCTTCCATGATTGTTCTTCGTTGTACTCGTTCGCCAATTCACCATTCGTTCATTGTACTTCAATTCAAGCACTGTTATCAGCCAATATAATGCTTATGCACGCGTTGTCAAGAGTGTAGCGGTTGATATAAATAGAAATCGGTTTGCACAGTGACATTTCCGAAGCATTTATAGTATTTTATCAAGTCGTTTCGAGCAACATTGTTACGGCAACCGTTTTTATTTGCGGCAAATGATTCAAGGTCAATATTTTACTGCCTGATAATTATTCTTGGGTATCTATGAATCTTCTAAATATGCCCACTTAAATATGAATCCATTTTCTTCGAAATTAATAATTTCAGTTAAATAGGAACAATCATTTTAAATGGCATCACATCAAAATGTCGTAAAAAACTTAAATCAGAAAAAAAAACCATAGCTTGAGCTCAAGCCTGTGCCTTAAATATGACAGATCGGTCTAATATCGGATAAATGATGAATTTCGGGTCTAAGCGCTATTTTGCGATATGATTTACCACACATTTAAATAGAAACACTGTGTATCCAATTTTCTATCTCATTCACTTGTGCAAATTCAAACTTTGTAGAATTTTAGACCGTTGTATATCTTTGTTTAATAGCTCATGAAATTAATTTGAGCAATTTTGTTTGAATGTCTGGTATTTAGACTTGTACAAATAGAAATGTTTAAATAATAAAATAAGAGAGAGAGAGAGAAAAAAATCGATAAAACTTATTTACGATTGAGACAGCGGTTCATCTCAGATCAACGGATTTAAAAGTCATTAACGGCCAAGACAAAATTGCAAATTGTAAATAAATAAGTCTCACAGATGAGAGAGATAATTATTCTTAAACCTGCTTCTTACAATCAACAAATTGAAGCCAGTTCAATGTACACTATCAAAGAATTTTAATCATTTTATCGGAATTCAAGTCAATTGAGGTAAAAATAATAAAAACAAACTACTGATACTGTGTGTTTTCATTTATAGAACTCGAGAAATTCAAGAAGATTTGCGAAATTCGTTTTGCAAAATTCATAGAAAACTTATCCGGCAAATGCATCACAAAATTAAAATTAAATATTTGACTTGCCAACAGGTGCACTGACCGATAATTTTGCAAAATTTGCTTCAATTTAAATTCATTTCGAGTAAAATACATTCATGTAGAAATGTCAGTGGCAGAATTCCATTTGAAATGGAAAACACATGTAAACAAATGAGAGAAATGCTAAACAGGAAAAAACACAGTGGAGAAAAGTTTTCTTCACCTTTTGCCGTCCAACAAATTGTGCTTAAATGGAAATGATGTTCAAAATAAATGACATTTGAATAATAAATTGTTTGCCGTGATTGTTCATCACTATGATTGAGTTGCTTTTACTTTGAGCATTGCGTCAGTGGCGGAGGAATTGTAAATACAATTCATGAAAGTAGTAAACGACGGGAAATCAATGAAAAACTCGGTGACATCAGATGTCGAGACCAATTTTTCATCACCTGATTTTTTTTTCTCTCGCTTCTTCTGTTTTTCTGCATCGTTTTTATTCAACGTGTACTAAAGCATTTTGAGATATGTAAATTATTCCAAAGTCATTTATAAACGACTATGCTTGAATGGAGGCACGAAAACAGAAACCGGTGGGTGGGAAAGTCAAACAAGAAGAATACAACTGGGGAAAAAATGCACACACAGCATGCATGATTAATACGTGACAATGTTGGCACAACGATTGTAGCAAATATGCGAATAAATCAATGGCATACCGGTGTATGAACAAAAACCATTTGGTGATTTGTTTGTTTTCCTCGCAAAACCAATCTCATGAATGATAACAACGCAGAAAGGACTTCTCGTCTTTATTCGAATGATAAGACTCTTAAAATTTTGGAACAAAAATCTCGATAGATCTATTAACGATTTTAACCGCTAAACGATTGATTTTATGTTCTTTGACCTACCCAAACAAATTGAAAAGCATCTATGATTCTCTCTCAATTTAACGATAACATTTTGTTATTGATTCTTTGGTGGCCTTTGTTTTCATTGTAATTTGAATTAATAGCCGTAATTTGTGATTTGCTAACGAATAAACTTCTTGAACCGATTACGAACATTGCTTGTGATTCTTTTGGATCCTTTTTTTTTTGATAATATTCAACTAAGTATTGAATTTAAATTCCGCATAAGTTAACTTTTCCATATCAAACGAAAGAATCTTGATATTTTTCGTTTGTTTTTGTTTTTTTTTTTTGCGTCATCAGTATTCAAGTTAAATCTTGATAAATAAAAATTGTAAACGTGATATCGTGGGCCTCAAAATGGGAAAAAAAGATTTGAAGTAATACGTCGCATAAACCCCTAAGAGATCCTTAGTTGTTATGCACTGCAGAATCCATCAATTTGTTTGGTTTATGTGTTTTTTTTTATCTGTTTGCTGAATGTTACGTCTTTCGGTTTTTATTTTCGGAAAAAATGTCACGAAATCATTTCTCGTGCAAAACATTTGTTCAAATGAATGAAGAACAGTAACAGTTCGCCTTATGAGACGGATTGTGACGTATACAACGGCAAAAAACGATTTGTCTTTGAAAATCCAACGATTTGTTAAATTGTGTCGCAAAATTATGGACATCACTTTGAACGAATTACAGTTTTGCGACATTTAAAAGTGGTGTCTCACTAAATAATTACACCAATTTTTCTATTAACAAAATTCAAAATTAACTTCAAACAAAGCATTTCTTCATCTTTTCTAAAACAAATGTGCTCCAGTTATACTTGAATATCCATTCAATTTGAACTCGTTTATGACAATGACAATTATTCAATTTAAGCAAATTCCATTTGATTGTTTTTAAGAGTAATACTTTTTCAGTTCTCCAAAAAGCAGTAGCATTCGAAATCAAATGCAAGAGTATGACTAACGAATAGTTGCAGATATCATTTCTTCATTCTTTAGATAACTTGATTCAATTCCATTCTCGTTTGAATGAAGAAAATGAAACAGCAACATAGCACTGTATTAAAGGAAAATCACATATTATAATTTCTGAAATTCCGTACATTCATCAAAATAGTGTGGCCAAAATCACTGGTACAAATCATGTTGATCTTAATTGTTGTAATGCATGTTTCAGCCATTATCAAAATCGGCTATAATTCATTTTATTTTTGCACTGCAATGCATCGTCTCAATGCAAACTAATAAGATTAGACGCATTATTGCGCTTGACGCGTGAATGAATGTATAGTGCATCGCTCGATGGCATTCTAGAATTTCAATTATTCAATTTTCATATGAATGCCTTGTCAACGGCATTTATTTGTCGCATAAATCATGCAAACCAATTTTGAATTGAATTTCTATTTTAATCTGAATTCGGAATTGAAACAATGTTATGAACAATCGTCGCTGACTAGGCAGCAAAATGATTAGACATTGGTGTAAAACCGCCCCGAAAAAAGTTACGTTATTTCGATCGCTTCGCAATTTAATCGAAAACTCATTCGAAATGTGATCAATCGATGGTATTCATTCACGCGCTGCAAAAATTAATTGCATTTTGAATGGAATATTTGAATGTCATCGTTGTATGAATTTCTGCCCCTTTCACGGAAATGCATACGAAATGGGTGCGCATGATATGGCAATCAATAAATTTGCCACTCATCAATTCATTAAATTCTTTTCAAATATTCATATTCTCATTTTTGTGACGCAAATTGTCATCAGTGAAGTGAAGTGTGAATGATAATCAGCGCATGAATATAATTGGCATACGCATTCAACAACAATTTCGTTATTATTCGAATATTGAAATCGGTTTGCATTTTGAGTGACAGTTTAAAAAGTAAACTTAATTAAATCTTCATGCGAATGTGCCTGTATTAATTAAAATGAAATTAAAGAATCCATTTTGAAGATCCATTATTATGAATTCATTCGATGCGGGTATTCATTGAAACATCAACAAATATATGCCATGTATTTTATTTAAAATGCTTTACGCAGCAATTCACATGTAATACAAATGGTGTACAAACAAAAACCCCATAAAATTCATCACTTTTCAAGTTGTCTGTGCCATACACATGTATACTGTGTATCGGTATGTATGCTCTTCAATGATTTCAAGTGCGAAAAGTTACTTGGTGAAGACCCAAAAATGACGTCGACCGACACCGCACATCACTGTGTTGATATGTGAATATTTTTCTTGCTGAAAGAATGTTGGCTTACTGACAATTTATCATTGCAAGCTGTGTTTGTATGCACACATACACAAGAAGTTTGTCGTCATTGAGACACGCCGCCTCAGTGCTCAAAATACGTTCAAAACAAAGCTTACAACCCATCAATGAGTTTGTCTTTCATTTATTCCATGGCTCACCAGTGTATTTGAGACAGATTATATCCAATTTTCCATCCACCGATGAAAATGACGTCCACATTTGCAGCCAAATATATATATATTACACATATGATTCGAATTGAAAATGTAAAATCCCAATTCCTAATGCTGATATTGTTCAAGGGCTCGAACAGAGTTATCTCTGTCCAAACACTCGCTCAATTCAAATTGAATACCATCATTTAATTTGTACGAAATGTTAGTGTCTTTCTACCGAAATAAATCTCTCTCTCTCTTTTGTTTTTGTCGAATATAATTCGAAAATGGTTGTGAAAAAAAGACATGAAAGGATGTATAGAGACAAAGACAAAGAGCACAGTTGTCCATTATAAAAAATTGCCTGGCAAAAATGTTTTAAATTTCAACATAATCGTTGAATGAGGGATATATATATACGTGGCCACACGCAAAACCAAATCAACAGCATTGCTTGTTCACTAACATTCAAATTTCAAATGTAATTATAACTCACCTTTCTGCAGCTGTTACATTATTGTAACAAGTCCCATTTCTAGTAATTACAGTATACATTTATTTTGGTAAAAAATATCCGTGTTCGATTTCATCACGTTTTTGGCATTATACATTCACATTCACACCCGAAATATTCACGCGGAATGAGTTTACAAATTGAGCCACGATTTCGGATTTCAGGCAAAACATTTCCTCTTCATTCGAATTATTTCAATCGGAACACACACATACTAACACAAACCTATATCAAAGGGCATGGTTGGTCCGTTATCGGCATTGCCTTCAATTATTGCTTGCTTTTATATACATGATTTCGCATACGAAATCATTTTGGAAATTTCTTGTCTATGAAAATTCTTTAATTCAATGCGAAAATCACTGGACCCAGCAAGGACCCATGACACAGAAAAATGCTTGAAATATTTAAAACCGTATATGTAGAACACACATTTTTTGTGTGCTCTTCACAACGATTTTACTATTTGAGTCACGTTCTTCAAACTTTAGATTAGTTTTTCCGTTTCAATCTGTTTTCAAGAGCAGTCAAACGATGATTCAGATTCATTTTTGCCATACTTTTCGAGGCTTAGTTCATTTGTGATTTATTTCGACTCGTTTGCCACTTTCGGTGTCATGCACTGAAAATGATAAAATTCCAATAGTTCTGCATTATATTTTCTATTACCTCACCGTGAGCATAATCATATTTTCTATCCATTTTATTTGCACACACACCAGTTGTAATGAAACCTTCGGAACTGTTTGAGAATTTATTGATTTTATGCAAATATATATAATATTCACTTTTCACAACTACTGATTAATTCGGAGATTTTAAGCTGATTTGCTTGTTATTTCAGTGTATCATGCAATCCGTCGACTTTTATTTTGCTAAAAAGATGGATAGAAATTCGTATCTACATTCTACATTGTATAAATAATGGGGAAAGTTAAACTGAGTTTATGCTATGGTATTAAATTTCTCGGCTTAAGACATTTAGTTCAGTCATGTGCTGGTTTGTTGCCATTAGTTACGTGGATTGCTAATGTGCTGAATTTAAATGCCATAATAAACGACGCAATTCCAATTTTTCCAAAGTTCAAGTTTATATTATTTTATTATTTTTCAAGAACTTTATTTTGTCTGCAAAACCGAAATAACGAAAGTTCAGGGCTTTTCATAATAACCGACATCGATTTTTTTATATCATAACTTCCAGTGATGGTTTTTTCCTATCTGAATAGCGCTAGCTATTCGCAGCGTCTGAACAGCATTGCTGCCCAGATGCTGAATCGAAGCGGTTGCCGCACGCATTTTGTACCACACAACATATTGTCATATAGTCTAAGTAACCAGTGAGCTAACAGAGTATGATACACTAATACCATAGTCAGTATACAAACGCATGTCGAACAGAGAAAGAACGCGAACGTATATGCTCTGTGTGGTACAAACGAAGTGTGTGCGCGTGCGGCACCGCTACGATTCAGCATCTGGGCAGCAATGCTGTACAGGCGCTGCGAATAGCTAGCGCTATTCAGATAGGAAAAAACCATCACTGATAACTTCAGGTTTTCACAATTTTAATTTTCAATGGTGCTTTCATCTAAGCTGATGAATTCACTCTCATTTTGAAAATAAGTTCATAATTTTCTTTGTTCACGGGTTCACCTACACTTTGGTGATTTAATTAATGGTTATATATTTTTATGGTGGCAAAATGCAGATTGTGGCTTGAAGTGTTCTCGTGTCTAAATTCTTTCGAAGTAAATTACAACACTTTTGGAGGAGCATTTAATATATTATTCAAATTTAAGTAGCTAGAAATGCATTAAAAATGCCATTAATTTAATTGAAAATAGTTTTTAAAGTAGAAAAATCAGCCACTTTTATGTAGTTTGTATTTATTGCAACTTTTACTTGGGAAGAATTTCAACGACATCAAATGGCTAAATAGCAACTATTCAATTTCCATAATTTCTGTGCATTCTGTGTGAAATGAGTCCGAGATTACTTGGCTTAACGGTGGTCAATATAACGTGTGCCTTCAGTGTGTGTCAAAACCGAAAATAGCAAGAGAGATGCCAACCCGTCTGTATCCACATCCATCAACAAAGTAATCAACATATGTTTGTCCATACGGCAATTGGACCTTATTTAATGTCACGCTTACAAGTTTCGATTATTCAGGATGCTTTCAACTACATCGAAATTGTGGGCCATTATTCACTTGTAAACGATTGAAACGAATACCATTTGCGAATGCCATAAACTGAAAATGCCTGCATTTCCTGTGCTCAAACCCAAATGAAAAGCTGATTATTGTTATTTGCAAGAAACATAAACTTACACCATTAAATGATAGATTAAACACTTTGAATATCATCATTACAAGTCTTTGATTTTTCGATGAGAGACCAACCGTACCAACCGTGCAATAACAATAAAGATAAAGAGAATTGTACAGGTGCATTTCAATGGACCATAAAAATTATGTGGTATTATGGTGATGTCTTGTTGTTCCAATGCCATTAAAATAACGAAAAGTGCAAGAGAAGCAGACGCATTTTCGAAACGGTTGCCTCACCGTTCGTCTAGCTATTTCGAGTTCGAAACATTGTAAAACAAAGAAAAGCTTCAACCGCATGCCATATTCCTATTGACGATTTGGGGATATACGCACGAAATAGACATGCAAATTTGTGAATCTCGTTGTTATAGTCCGAAAATGGTGATTTTTACTCTCGTTTTGCATTTTATCACTTCGAGTGAAATTTTTAAGTGGTGCTTGTTTCACTTCGAACACAAGCAAAACATCACACTGCTGACATCCAAACTCCTGTGTAGTTTTGTGAAAAATACATTGCTATATCACGAATAGATACAGGTGGAACATAATCAAATAAATGTTTTCAGGCAATTCTCATTGGAACTCAAATGCAGACGACTTTTGTTTGTACACTGGCTGGCATAGCGTCAAGAACAGCTGGAACAATTTCAAATATAGCTGACAGAGTCGGGCATGATTGAATTGAAGACAAAAGTCTACACTTTATCCGGAACACGAACAAAACATTTGAACATCAAGCTACAGGCATAATTAAATTTTACCGGACAAATGAAAAGAAGGGAACACCGAGGTTTCCATTGACAATTTCAAATCATTACACAAAAATATCCATATAATAATTGAGCTCTTTCGCCATATCGTTCGCACCATCTGCTTTCTCTGCCATCAGTGCCATGACAACATTGATGTCACACGCCTATGTGATGAATGTTCTTGGGGCTTTTCTTTGACATAAATGCAGATATTGTTAATGCTCGCAATTTGTAAAAGCATTGACGCAACTCTGAAAAAAATGGTTAAGAAATGAAATAAAAATGGAAATGTTTACAATGATAAAAATGATGCTGCTCTTCACTTCTGATACTTTTGATAATATTCTATCTTGATTTTATGAAATTGTATATTTCAAGCGTAGGTGGGTAGAATGAAAGAAAATAGGGGAGGGGCGGAAGGAGTTAGGAAAATTTCTCCAAACTTGTAAGGGATGTTTTTTTTAAAATCATAGTTTCTAGTGTAAAGTTAAGGGGCTCAAAATTGATTATGGGCGGAATTTCGGGCAAGAAACCCTAGCTAATCGAAATAATTTTCTCAAGAGTTCTGTCTGCTGTAAAGTCCGTGTCGAATAAAAGAATAATTTCACCATCAATCCCCCTTCACCAACCACATCTAGAGAAACCATTAAAGCAATTCCAATCACTTCAGCTACGAGCAATGGACGGTACATAGTTGAGTCCTTGAAATGAGCATTTTTCTTTTGAACAAGTTGGTGATTTTTCATTTCAATCAATTTTGATATATTTGTATTTTAAGTTTCAAGTCATAATTTTGATATATTTCATGCTCATCAACCGTGTCATAGATTCTCGAAAGAATATTTTTCTTCAAAAGTTGAAGAAGAAGATGAATAAAAAAATCTATAAAAAAGAGAAATGCGATAAAAGCCTGCATAAAAGTAGAGCGTCTTTCTGGATAATTTTTTTCTTTGCATTTCACATAAAATGTAAAATATTGCACATTAGCATCCGATTTCAATTTCTACAAAGAATCAAATTAAATTAGATCTGCTCAATGAAAATTTTATTTTCTGAAGAGTTGAAAAGTTTTACTTTTCCATCGATTTTATTTTGTGAGAAATATTATGTTTGTGTATGGTTTTGAAATTGCAAAAAAAGTCCATTTTTTTCGCATCAACTACAAGCGCCGTAGCTATTCATATTTCTTATGATTATAGCGTGCGGGTAATAAGCACTTGTAAATATATTTTTAATTTTCATGAAAAGCTGCGGTGGTGGCGGTTGAACCGTTGAACGGACTCCACATTTCATGCATATTGAATAAATGGCACGACGACACCATTTAATGTCCCTCACTCCATCTCATGCTCATTGAAGGCGTTGAAAAACCACTGCGGCGAAACTAAATCAGAGCGCTCAAACGGAAATGAAGAGCAAAAATAGCATAAAACATCAAGAAAATGCCCCGTTTCGTTTATTCATTTGGATTTCATTTATTTTTTCCTTTGACCAGTTTCATTGAAGTGAATCCGACTGTGCTTCTCATTTACAGGAGAGAAATGAATGATATTTTAAAATAAATGACTGCGTGAACATTTCCACGAAACCTTTATAAGGTTCTTTTATTTTTTCGAAAAGAAATGAGGATTTTGCCTTCTTTGGCTGCTGAAAACAAGCGAATAAGTGAAAACTCGTTAAAAAAGTAGAAAAAATTAAAAAAGCAGGAAAATGCGAAGTAAAAACTTTTCCCATTTATGCCAAGTGTTGCCAAAGTTTGCTTTGTTTCTTCAATTCTCAAACGAAGGAGAAAGCACAAGGACACGCTCCTCAAAAAGTCAATTGACTTGCCGATTAACTGTTTTGTGCGATTAATTACTCGAATCACCATTTTAACCCCTTCAAATTGTGGAACGAGCAGACCGGTCACAGTTCAATCAAATTAGCACTCACATTTTGAGCGCAAAATTTCACCAAAGATTGCCTTAGAATTGCCAATAACATTCTATTAATATTAATTTTAATATTCATTGTTCAATTTGCATAAAAAAAAAGATCCCTTTCGGGGACGATTTGACTGGTGCGAAGTGATGCTTTCACCGCTTTGAATAAAAAACAACAAGCTCTTGATCTGTAACAAACGCGAAAATAGTATGACAGGGGCAATTATAACGCAGTTTGAAATGAAATTTGATTGAATAGACGACCAAACTTGGTTTGATATACATCAGTAATGTGCGAAGGGGAGGGGGAGAGGGGGGGTTTACCCCCCTGTGACTTCAAAATTCTTCCGATTTGCTAGGGATTTTCGTCCGAAACGAAATTTTTCTCGATTTCCTAGGGTTTTTTGAAGAAAATTTTGCTCGCACATTACTGGTATACATATAGAAATCTTTGAAGCTCAAAGGCACAACAGATTCAATCAAACATAATCAATTTACATTTCTCTAGATATTTCGATTTCAATATGAGCGTGGGCTTTCGTCCCAGACATGCGACCCCAATTTAATCGAAATCTGTTTATTTTCATCGAGAATGAACTATATTCTCCCACTTGTTGTTCGTTAATTGTGATTTCATCGCATGTGCATATTCAACATTTATTATTTGTTTCTTCATAACCAAAAATATATTATCAAGACTATAGATACATCAAAGATTTAGAAAATTAAAATAAACAACTTTTATCACCTGTAGATAATCCAATAAATATTGTGGCTGCAGCCATTCGAATTTATTTGATTGCTTAAACATTTTTAAGTTAAAATAACAAAGCCTTTCAAACGCGAGAAGTGCTTGTGAAGCGAACAAATAATAAATAAAATGAACGAAATTGGCGTCTTATTTTTGACGAGAAGCTTCAATTATATAAATATTTTTTCAAGTCGTCTTAATCGTTTTCGGTAAATCGAAATTCGTAGGCCTTAAGTGCTCTATGCTTGAAATTTCCTTTGTGTTTCTATCACAATCAATTTTCAATCAAGAATAATGTAAATCACATTGATGTTGAATCATCTGGTCATTCTGGTAAACAAATTTTGCGATTTTGACGAATAAATGTATATCTTACGTTGCTACGTAAACCGATTTCTGCAATTACAGTTTCTGAAAATTCTAGATGTTGATTCAACGCTCTGCATCAAATAAACATTGAACAACATGCATAATCAACGTGTGATATTACTTTTTATTAAATTTGCTGATTATTCATTCACTTGGTAATAAAAATGAATCGCACTTACTTCTCTCCATTACTTGGTTTCGGGCGGCTTAACTTATAGCATCGACTCAATTGAGTTTCCATTCGATCTGTGAAACATTTACTTGCAGTTTTTGTATTTTTATTCCACCATGGCAAAACAAAACAAGAACAAATACACCGATGAAAAGTGGGATAAACTCTTGGAAGAAGGTGGCTGAAATAAAATATTCACCATTAGATTCTTTTGCAGTTTTTTTTTTGTTCCATTTATTGGTTTTGTAATTATTTTTTGTAATCTACAGGAATCAAGTACGCACACAACATTCCGCAAAGGCAATTGATGAAAGATGGTATGTATAAAATATTCAAGCTATTTTTTTTTTGAATTACTAATTTTGCTATTGTCTTTTGTAATAAACAGCTCTCGAGAACCAATACAAGGATGAAAATTTCCATAAAATGCAACAAGATGGTATGTATAAAGTATAATCAGTTTTTTTCTCCTTTTGTGTCAATTATTAAATTGATTTCGCTGTTTTCTTAATTAATACAGCGTTCCATATAATGACCAATAAAAATGTGGTTGAATTTACGACTCAGAAAGATCGTGACCTAATTGGCAAAATGTTCCCAGTAAATTTTAGTGATCCATCATATCTACAGAAGCCTCTAGAATCACTTCATCGATCTTATGAAAATTTCGTGGCAAATCCCCAAATGCAAAAAGAAGTTTCCAACCTACGAAAAAAACTGGATGATATGAGCAAATAAGGAGAGCACGATTAAAGAAAACCTTTTGATTGTCATTGATTAACATGCTACATTACATGAAATAAATTCGAAACTCTTGCCTGTAAAAAAAACGTTTTTAATTCATTTTTCTTTTAAATGTAAATTATTACCACAGATATATAGGGCGAAAAAAAGGGATTGTGATACAGAAAAACAACTAGTTAATTAGTTAAAAACTAAACATAAACATTAACTGTTACTTGTTTCCTATATCGGATCGTACTATCAAAAAGAAAAAGAATCGTAATATCACATATCCTCTCACCATTTTCGAATACTGTTAACTGAACAAAGTATCTCCGCTGGATTTTTTCGGTTGTTTTCACAATTTGTATCTCATCCAATTATGGACAACATCTCTTGTGCAAGGAACACCTTACGATTCTTAAAATCGAAAAATGTCGACGATTCCAGCAAGACACCTACTGAAGTAGACTCAAACATTTAATCATTTTCAATTGCTTTGATTTTTAATGAGTCCTTTTTATGTCTACGTGAAATTGACACCACTCATTTGTTGTCTTTCGTTTTGTTGTTGCAATTTAAATACGTACTTCAAAAAACAATGAACGCGCTTGAGCACTCGACAAAAAATCGTGCCTAATTTCTACAAAAGAAGACATTGTCAACGAATTCTTATTGTTGGGGCAGGTGAGGCGATCTCTCACCGAAGGCCATGGTTATAAAAACGGAAAGATGAAACCGGTAAACAATGTTATCATTTTACTGCTGACGTTTTGTTTTCGTCGTCGGTTTCTTTGTAATTTATTGGTATTCTCTCTCTTGTTTTGTGGATACTGAAATTGTCCCAGTTGGAAATCATGCTCATAAATATGTTGAACCTTGTAAAGTCGGTAAACATTCACCTAAGTTAAGTTAGCTTTTGACAATAAAAGTCGACAAGTAAATAGAGTAACAAAAAGAGTCTAAATGCTAAGCAAACGCAAGACACACGTATGAAAAGCTAATTAGATTATTTCATTCACAATGTCGCACTTGTTTTCCTCGTTTCACAAAAATTAGCTGAATTGACTTACATCTATTTGTGTTGTCGTGAGTTCCATTGCCGTTAGATGCTTGCTTGTGCCTGATTCGATTACAAAACATGAAATCATTCTGTACATGTAGCATATGATATTTTTGCTCGCAGCAATAAAGTAGATTTTGGAACTTTTGTTCACAAGTAAATCAACAAATGTGTGATGTTCCGCTGTAAATATGCCACCATTTGTCAGTTTGTGTGTCGCACAAACTTTTTGGGAATGACAGAATGTGTATGCGTGTGTGTCTGTGTGAGTTAGTGTGGGAGAGAGCCTGTCGCCTTAAATAAAATATAGCACAATAAATTCATAAATAAAACTTTTAACAATGTACCGGCAAAACTTTGTTTGCCATTTCTTTCACAACAAATTTGAGCTCCGTTTTATTTGAATTCTTTTCAAAGTTCCCGCACTCACATTTCGTTTCATAATGAAAAAATCATATTTCAAAGATAATAATCAATCACAATTGACTCGCGCTCTTCGCTCCTTCGAAAAACTTCAGCAATCAAATATTTCGGGAAGTCATAACCATAAAAAATGAAAATTATTATAAAATCGGTCTACAGCATCTTTAATTGAATAAAAGCAAGGGCGAAAAGAAATATTTGATTGATTTTATGATTTTCTTTTTTTGTACGAGCCAATTTGGGAGCGTAAAAAGACTTACCCAAAGTGTTCAGTGTTTGACCGTTCATTAAATGCTTTAACCTCAGCAAATAAAATGGCGAAAAGTTTGGATGCGAGCAAATAAAGCTTTATCGACGGCAAATAATCCGAAACCTTCTATTCATCGAACATATGTTCGGGATTGTAAGTCGATTTAACTGGCTGCGACGCAAAATGTTATGAATGGCGATGGCAAACGGCAAAAACTTCGTCAGAAAATCGCATCGATAATTGAGTGGCAAAAAGGAGTCGAGGTTGACTTTCATGTGAGGTGTGTGCATATTTTGTATATGTCAATGTGTATATTATGGCAATATATCACGAATTTCGGGTTGGTGCTTCGTTTACATAGTGAACTGAAAAATTCAAAATGCCAAAAGATAAATCAATCAAACCGAAAACTTTTGCTTGACGTTTTTGCGGTATTTTCTCCATATCGATTTCACGGTTGCACTGAAATATTTCTGCTGAAAACCGTTTCACGCCATCAATTCTCAAAACGTTATTAAACAACGATTAATGAGCATTTTGCACGCTGTTAGCCCATATGTGTGCAAATGGCGAACAGTTCAATATGCCGAGTCAAAGGTCAATAAACGAAACTCATTTAACATATTCAATTGTACGAAATTCCAATGCAAGATTCCATTCTATTACACAAACAGTACGGTTGTACACTGTGAATGGGGGTTTCCAATGCTTTTCGGGAGGTTTTTTTTTTGGTTTTATTGCTAGAGAATCGATGAACTGCACAAATAGCCCACGGAAAATACTATTCAACACCACATCATCGCCCAACGTTGGACTATCCGACATTCAAACGAACCAAATCATTTTACATTTCAAATATTCCCATTGTTTGTCGTTATGAATGTTTGCCAACGATAAACTAGTATGATTCGGATTGCAAACGAATGATTGGCATTTTGGCTAAATCAATAAAACCACGTTTCAGTGTTTAAGCTGCAACAATTTTCAAACAACTGTATGTGCTATATGCGTTACTAAAGGATTGTTGAAACAATATATACCATTTTTTTTGGGATTTTTTTCCTTCCGCTTTTTTTTACATCACTGACATTTCATGCCGCTTGCTGTGCAATTTTATCAAATTTCAAGTGCAGTCAACGCAAAAATGCGGATTTGATTACAAAAGCAAAATAAAGAGCTTTGAAATTGAAGGATTACTCTATCTCTGCAACATACCGAACATGAATTCACAAATTCTTGAAGAAAAAAAGTCTTATCATATCATTCTTTAATCCAATTAGAAGTTGTTCATTTGATATCAATCATTTTCTTTTAAAAACTTTTGAAATAAACTTTTCCGATATAATTTTAAACAAAACTTCATCGTTTAATGAGATAATGTTCGTTTTCACAAAATTGCAAGATGCTGAAATCTTAGCCGTGAGCAATCATTGTAGAAAATTAATAATGATGTTAAAGTAATTTCCTTGATTGTCGTATTGAATTTACACCATACCTACATGCAAATCATATTATTTATCTTGTAATTTCTGGATTGGGCAATTTTCCATTATAATTTGTAGTCGATTGTTGGAAATGAATTGCTTTGTTAGTTGTCCGTAACCATGTCAACAATATTGCACATGTTTTGGTCGCCACACAAACATCAGTGCTGGTCTGAATATGCAATATTTGCTTGGAATTTTAAATAATAAAATTGCATTCATTTTCTTAGTATTCTCTGGCGTTTCATGCTTACATCACCAGCAATGTTTCTCCTCGAGGCTGATGGAAGGCCCCACCCAAATATGATTTTGATACTGATACACATCTGTCAGCTACTGTTTTTATTGTTGAAATATTTCAATAGATACACTGTTCGCCCATACTCAATACATATTGAATTTGTTCATTTTGCTGGAATGTGTACAATCGAGTGTAGTTGTTGCACCGGCGGACACATTAACAATGGAAATCGAATTCCGGCCGATATTGAGAGGTAATGAATGAAAAAATCAAGTCCGAAATCAATTATCCATAAAGGATGTAATTTACCTTCTCATTAAATGTGGATGTGGACAATTAATTTGAGTAAATTACTGTGAATTTGAAAAAAATTGATTCACTCTTTCGAAAGGGACAAAAACAAAGAGAACAAGATGAAATCACTATTTTTTGGGCAGGAAATTTCGTTTGAAATTTGTTCACTGACCAGACATCATATTGAGATATACTTAGCCAGCTGAATCAGCTCAGGCAGTTAACGCCAGGCGCTAAAATGGATCGACAACAATAGAAGTGATTGTTACACTAACTTTCTAACAATCACTTCTATTTCACTCCATTTCAGCTCCAGAAGTTAGCTGCCTTGGTTCGTTCAGCTGGCTGAATATATCTCAATATAATGTCTGCCACCAAGTGACACGAAAATTGAGAAATAAGAGAATCCTTCGTTCAAACTATCTTTTGTAGTCAGTTTCTTGTCTTATATATGAAAACTATTTTCTTTGTTTATTATGTTGAGAACGATATTTCATTTGTTTCCATACCTTCGAAAAAAAATCTAATCCGACACGGACTTATCACATGTCTTGAACACTAGAATAGAAAATACACAAACGGAAATTCGTAGCAATGAAAAAAATGTGAAATCAAGAAAAATAGCTTCAAACTACAATAGAACTACCTGTAAAAGATAGTATTTACATGAGAAGTAGCAGCAAAACTGCTTTATTTAAAGCGCCTGTAACGTATGCAATCTAAAAACGTTAAGAATCTGTGAAACAGTATTAATATGAGAAGCGAATGTGAGAGATGAGTGAAAGAGAGCGAAAAGCACGTTTTAGATAGAATTACATTGAAATATGTTCGACTTTCAATTTTTCTCCGCATTGTTTATGTGCGATTCAACGTTTTTAATATGTTCACGTGTTGTGAAGGGGAATATTGTAGCCGACACCGCAAAACAGTGTATTATTGACGTTATACTGCACGAGGTAATGCGTGGGCAAGTTCAATGGGAAACGGAGAAGTGTAGCTGTTATGATATAAATATGTGGATACGTATGTAGCCGATGCCGCAATTTCATTCACTGACACACAAATGCCAGCCAATGTGTTGTACTGTGTTAAATGTCTCAGCTGTGTTGGGAGCGCGCTCAATGTGATGGCATCTACGGTGCTGTAGTGGCCACTATGAATTCAGTTTAGCTGAGAGTCTATCGGATATCGGTCGTGTACATTACCGTTATAGCGCGCGCGAATACGATAATCTGGCATATTTGTAACTTACGTCGCATGCCGTATGGCACTGCCAAGCTTATCACGATAAATTGTTTTCGACTTATTCATTGATTAGATTCGTGTGCCACGTTCTGCAATCAAAGTGCAAAAGAAATTTTAAAGGTGATGCAAGTGAATAAATATACATCACACATTCAAATATGTTTATTATCAAATAAAATCAAAACATTCGTGCAAACAGTTTGACTGCTACCGTTTTAGTCGGTGGTCTGGTTACCAGTTGCTTCTTCAAATGCAAAACAGTCAGCATTCCAATTACTGTGTCACATATCAAATCTGTTCAACCAATGAGTCGGTGTGGTTGTGTGCGCTTGTTTGCTATTATGACGAAAAAATATATACATTTTGAAAACAACTCAATATTCGCATAAATTACACGCACAAACAGCGCAATTCATTCAACATACAGACGCGTGTGTTACTGTTGAAACGAAATTCTTTGTGTGACTGAAAAAAAGCGTGCGCTCATTTAATTACATACATATGACAAAGTTTTATGCACAATATACCATTCAAAATATCTAAGTTGACGTCATTTTTTTCGGTGCGGTTTCATTTGCTTGGTAATTCGTTTTTGGATTTTGAAATGAAAGAAAATAATATATAGCTGTACACACAACATATACGAAAATAAAGAAAACACACTCACCGAGATAGAAGTATTTACGACGGTGAAATTGAAGTGCGCCTATCTCGTTCAAACATTATTTTTTGTGTAAACAAAACACGCATTTTCAAAAATTTTACCGAGACGAATAATGACAAAATAAACAGATTTTAATTTGTATTCATCGCGGTACATCAGCACTGGTATTTTGTTCATTTGCGTTAAGTTGCCGTGTTTAGTTTTGACATTAGAGTTTTTCAATGGTGTTAATTTTTATTCGTTTCAAAAATAGAATCTCGCGTTTCGATGTGTCGTTGAATCTTGGAAACTGTTAATTCATTTCAAGTCTACCGTTCCCCCAATAAGAAAACTGCATTTTTCCGTGACGAAACACCAAACAAACCAATACTTCGCGGTGATTTTTTGTTTAGTTTTATCGATTTAGTGCGGATTTTTTATTTTTCGGCTTGACTTTGGAATTTCATATTAAGCCAGAATAAAAACAAGAAAAATTAATTTAAAAGTCAAAATTAGAATCGCCGACGAGAGAGAGAGCGAGAGGAGGAAAATAGTTCTGTGCTCATGTGACTGTGTGTGCGCCTGTGAATGTGAATTTTATTCGTTAGTTTTTTGTTTGTTGCTTTCCACACTTGAATTCGAAAGTGGAAATAATTTTGTGTCAAGATCAATAACGACTGTGTCTGAGTGCTTTGCGAAATGAAATAGTAGCCAAAATAAAATGTTCACTAAATAAAAACTGCGGTGCATTTGACATAAAAGAGAAAGAAAAAAAAGAGAGTATAATTCATTAGTAGAGACCCGAACAGCACAAAGCAGAAAATTACAAGCGCCGCATAATTTTTTTTATTTGGTTTGAAAATTAAGCATTTTTGCTGAGACAGAGAAAAACGCACATCAAATTCAAAAATAGGAACTGCAGTCACAATCTACAAGGTAAATAACAGCACAAAGTAGTTGCATTTAAGTTTTAGCCATGACTTTTTCAGATCGTGTTTGGATACATAAAAAACGCTCAAATTCATCAAAATTAACAACCAACCGCTGCAAAGCATTAATTTGCTTCAAATGCAACAAACTGCAGAAAAATATGTCTTGTTTATGTTTTTTTTGTTTCTTGTTTATTTGTACATATCTTTCTCTCTGTGTGTATTTTGCCTATGTACATTTAGTTGAAATGAAAGGTTCGGCCGTCTATGTGACTGCATTTGTTTCGCATAAACAACTTGCAGATCGTTGCAGTTGCTATAGCTGCTATTTTTCCCCGTTCAGATTTTTCGTTGTGGCCAGTGAAACTGGCATGGAATGACATATCTTCAAATTGGATCGATTCGACTATCTTTGATATTTATGGGCACTCGCCCCACTTTATTATGCGCAATGACCACTATTTTTATAAGTTTTGTTCGCCGCTTTTTCCACATTCTCTCCACAATCGCATTCTATTCCTCTGTCTATCTCTATCGTGTGTGCGAGCATTATGCGGTTTTTGTGTGATGTAATTTATTTTGTTTTTCACATTTTATGCGCACCAAAGTCGCATCGCATTCCAAATAATTTTCAGAAATAGAGAAATATAGAGAGATAAATATACGTTTGAACACGTTTCATCTTTTTATTGAATGAGAATGCGCATGTGAAAGATACGAAACAAATCGTCTTTCTTCGCTGGATTTTTTTTGTCTTGTTTATGTTGAGGTTTCAATGATCCCAGACGAACGAAAGTCATAAAGCGACAGTGAATGTTTGCACTCAACAGTAATTCATATACGCAATGCTGATGAAGAGCACATCATCAACAACAACAACAAAAAATGGTGTTCATATCTTGTCAATTTGCGGCTCATTCGAGGAATGCATATTGAATCAGTAAACTTGTGGCGTAACGAAGGTGACGGCGAAGAATGTACAACTACATTCAATTAATCCGCGTTAGAGAGGAAAATACAAATGTGCGCCACTGAAAATAATGAGATGGTTGGACTGATGAGCGGTTGGTTGGCTGAGACAAAATAAAGAGCACAAATGAGAGAAAGTGACAGCGAAAAGTTGCTGCGACATCATATTGAGACAGGAACATGATATGAATAAAAAAATTTGCTCATTTGTTTGACCACGTCTTCACGAGCCATTCAAAAAGCAAGCGCTTTAAAATATATGTTATAGTATAGTTGCATCCACACCGAAATTATGCCCCATAAGAGACTGTATAAAATGCAAAACTGTAGCACTGCTAGCGCCACTACGGACAACTATGGAGCTCTAGTCCGTTGGTTGCAACTGAGCAAAAGTCTTTTCACTATTTGGCGGCAACTTAGTGTAGATTACATTGTAATCCGTCGTGGCGCTAGCAGTGTGACAGTTTGGGCATAATTTCGGTACGGTTGCATCGTTTGTCTGCATTTACTCTTTTTTTTTTGTTTTATTTTTTTCTTTCTTGAAAAGTCCATAGCGTACGCTCCTCTCGCATTAACTGAGCGTGGTTTGTAGAAAAACACGAAACTGAATATAAAGTTAAAAACATTCAACAACAACAATTTTTTAACAAAAATAAACAGTATTTACGAGGAGGACTCAATGCATTCCGTCTCGCTATGTTTATTTCGTGTGCTGCAACTCTCTGTTCTTTGCTACGCGAATGTTGTCATTTTGTGCGTCGGTCACGGACCAAACATACCGAAACTCTCAGAAGAAACATAAATTCCGAGGCAATGTCAAAACAACCGAAAAAACACACTTTCCCCAACCGAATAAACAACGATGCGCATTATAATGTCTGTTTTGATATTATGACATAATAAAAATAGCATTTTCTTTCGATGGTCCTACTTCTGACAACAGCGGCGAAAAAAAAATGAAAACATTTTTGAAACTTATTACGTGGGATTAATTTCTTTGCGATGTAAGTTCAAGACCCTCGCTTGCGGTATACAAATACATAAATTGCATTCGAATAAATTGACAAGGACATTGTTTATCTCCCCCACAAAAAAAAAACATTCGCCTTTTGCATAAGTACGCCAGACTGATACTTGTTTTCGCATTTAAGCTTCTTTTCTTAATTTGTTTTGAGAAAAAAGACGATATAATATTTGTTTTATCACAGCTCAAAGTTGTTCCAATGCTTCATATTTGCAAATCAACCAGAATGCTTTATATATTTACTGCCAACGAGACGGCAAAAAAATATCTGAAATGTATGGAAATCGAAAAATATGAAAACATGGCGAAATGAATTTACCATATGGCACTTTGATTAATGGTTACGCTCATGAATTTGAGTATTCTTAATGCTCATTTCAAATAACATCAAAAATAATGAGACAATAACAACAATCGACTTGTTGAGTGACGTCAAATAATATTCTGGCGGCAGAACAAAGCGGCATTTAAATAAACATTTGATTATTTGTGTGCGCAAATATTCAATAAAAAAAAGATACAAAATTCGGCATTGGTTTCCTTGCTCATTTTGGTTCGTCACGTAATCACAAGATTGAGCTGCTGCGCTCGTTCATTCATTCGTTTCGGAACAAAAACCACATAATTAACCGTACATGGTATTGTTCCAAATAAACTCTCGTTTCGCTAAGTGCAAGTTTCGCATGTAATGGATCGGGGTTTTGATTCTCTAAACACCTTCATAAAACTGTACATATACAAATACGGCCACAAGCAAAGCAATTCCAACAACAACAACCAAATTCAACGAATGAATTTCCAGCTTAATGTTTGTTTCATCTGTACTCTATTTCATTCTTGCGTTGCATTAACGATTGCATCGAGCATCGTGCATTACCGTCATGTTAAAATGCCTAACATGAAATGAGCGGTGCGCGAACAATGAAAACAAAAAATGGGAAGAGTAGTACGATACTGAGCATGAGGTGAATGCAAGAACGAGAAAAGCAGAGCGAGAGAGAGAAGAACGACTGATACAGTAAGATAGACAAAACACATCGAAACAATATGTTTGGAAACGCTTTACGGTGGAAGTTTGCTAATGAAAATGGATTTTATTCCACACAATGCACGCAAATTAAGTGCACCAATTTCATGTTTTAACCGACACGTAAACACTGCAAAATAGACTGTCTGATGCAATCTCATATCGTTTGCTATTCAAAGCAACATTTTTTTTTATATTCCTTCATGATCGAAAACAGAAACAATTTTCTACTGATATATTATCAAAACGTTCAACAAAATGATGGCCAAACATCAACTAGACCAGTCTATAGATTCATATGTGCGATAATGTCGTTGTGGCTGACGGTAATTGTAGTAGTAAACAGCTACGTGGTTAAAATTTATAATAAAAACCAAATAAATAGTAGCAGCGCTGAAACGACTTGCACTGAATGATTTGGGCGAAAGAGAGGAAATGCACACGAAATTACTGTAACATGTAACAAGTATCTCAAATCGTTTGCCAATTTCTAACACATTTTCACAGCGTTTGTCTTCGTTATTTTTGTAGTATTTTCTTCACACCGAAGCAAAGTGAATTCCATCCAACAAAATATGAGCTCGTGAACATTTTCATCACTGTTTTGAAATTGGTGTGGTTTTTGCTGTTGTTGTTGTTGCTGGATATTTTTATCTTTTCGTTCTTCACACATTCTATCAAATGCACCAAAGTAGTTCACATCAATATTGAAAAAAAAAATCATGTTGTTTGTTAGCATGCCTTCGTGCGCTCGCTTGCATATTCAAGCAACAGAATACACAAATATCCGTTGTTTTCTCACACCGTCTGTTCCATGATATCTTTCCAAAGAGAGAAAGAAATCGAATGCAATCGATTTATGTTTACGGGAAAACCATTTAATTTAAAGTGTAAAATTTGTGATTTGTATGCAAGTGTCTTATTTTGTTGAATGCGAAACAAACAAAGCGCTCTGTGCGCGCATTTTTTTGGTAGTGTATGTGTGTGTATATACGCGATCGTTATGTGGTCGTGCAATGCACTGTTTGCTATAGTTGGTAAAAAATGAACGCGCATATAGAAATTGTTGAATTATCGACAATTACTTGAATCTACTGGCGTTTCTTTCTTGCGCAGATTTTATTTCAACTTTTTTTTTCTCTTGTACCGATGTTCGCACATGTCAATATGCCGAAAACTATCCATAATTGGGAAAATGTATTGCTATGAATGAACAGTTTTTTTTACAAAAAAAAAAAAAAAAAAAAAAACAAATGAAGGGAGGAAATCATGTCGTAATCGATAAACGATAGTGAATTTAACATTTTATTTTTGCGAAGCGGCTATTTATTTAACTCTCATTCGATGAAATGATGTTTTGTTTGGGGAAATGGTCGTTTTTTTAACATAACCAAGAGAGAACATATGCATCGTGTCGAAAACATCAATTTCAGTCTGATTGTTAAACATAAAATTTCATTTCCAATTCTCATTTACGAAATGACCGGTCATTTAGTCCAAGAATTATTCGTTTACAAAAATAGCTGGCGAACGCAAAAGATTTCCACATTCCGATTGAAACAAGATTTTCCGCATTTTTTTTTTCATTCGATTTGAATTGTGATTTATTGTTTAAATATAAATGGCAAACTGACGAGCGAATAACTTCATATTAAAAATGATGTAAGCCATGCAAAACAAATCACAATTGACTGGCGCGATTCGAACTTTTGTTCGACGGTAAATTGAAGTTATAGTTTTCATGAAAACTGACCGAATATTTTATAAATACTACGCTGTAGATAGAGAAACAGATCATAAAAGGGAGAGGGAGTGAGAGAGAGAGAGAAACTGTATGAGAGTCAAAGAGATGAAATGTGTGCAAAAGCTATTCAATTAATTATTCCAAAAGTGGGGAAATTGAATAACCAACATTAATTCTTTGATTAATTATTAATATTTCACTCTCTCGTATGTCTGAAACTCTCGTTGAAACGGAGGAAAAAGCGAAACATAAAAACTGTGCAAAAGCAAATCAAATGAGACCATATGCGCAGCAATATACGTCCACGTCCGTCCGGTCGTTCATTTAGCAAGTGTGTGCCAGTGCCCATTTTATGTGTGTTGCACGATCGATGTGAAAATACGTGCATGGTGGAACAAAAAAACCCACAAGCGAATGGCACACATGAATGTCGACGATACTCTAAATAGTCAGCAATGAACCAGAAATTATAATAAATTTTTGAATTCAATAATAAATGAAATTACTTGACGGAACCGCTTTTTATTACACCAATGCGTACTACAGTTCAAATGTTTTGAGTTTCGCAATTCAGGGGCAACCCATTTATCAATGATTCAATATCAATAATGACCGTTGGAAACACTGAATGCAGCAGTATTTTGTTGTTGTAGATTTCTGTTATAAAAATCATGAGAAGAATGCCAATAAAATTGAAAATCAATTAATTTCACATAAAACATACCAATTTGGATTTTGAGCGTTTGCATTCATGGTTTGCTACTGTCACTGATTCGGCTTACATGGATCGGTACATCGATGTACACGTTGGATAATCCAATGTTTTTCGTTCACTGCATTCGGTTTCATATAAACAAATCGTTAGCTTTGTTGACAAACTGTTTAAATTGGTGTTCATGCTGGATTTTTAGTACCACACCCAAAAACAAAACATACCGATTCTTTATTTTGCGGAAGAACACGTTCTGTCATTGTGTACACAATTCGAGCCAAACAAAAACACAATTTCATATTCATCGTTGTCATTCGAATGTCAATTGAACCAATTCTTTCTTGGCTATTTTCTACAATTTTTGCTCACTTTGTACATGGTTAACGAGATACGCTTGCGGCAAGTGAAGCACACGGAAAAAGTTATTAAAGTGATAAATTTAATAAAGACGAGAAGGAATTTCATTTCTACGCTCATTTCGGACAATGTTAATAAAATATATAATATAATGATATATTCAGCATTCGAAATTGATTGTAGCAAAAAAAAGAAGAGATAGAGAAAGAGGCGAAGCACGCAATCAAGATTATTACGGATTGCGTGTATTGTTTGTTCGTTGGTGTCGAATTAGTTTCATTCCACATCCGAATGTTGTAGCAAACTGTGAGCATCTGCTAATGTATGTAATTTTATGTATTACGCGTTGCTCAGCAAAAACCAAAATATGTTAGCCAGCCGTTAAGAAGATACCTGTCCGATGCTCCAGGAAAACATGCAGCCAGCATACAATAAACAATTTGGGCCTGAAATGATGAAATGGAATATTTATATCGTATATCTCTAGATTTGAGATGCTTGACAAACAAAATCCCATGTACTTGGGCAATTCATATGATTTGATGACGCTGGAAAGCGTTTGTATTTGTCTAACAGCAAAATGTCTTATGACAAAGCGGAGCGAAAAAAAGGTGTGCGCAATGCGACAACTATTTCATTTTGTGTTGTGGGGGCAAGACCGTACAAATAAGAGGTAAGAAGTAAGAAAAAAAAAACTTATTTTTCATTGTAATAGAAGCGACAACAATGTGGTAAACAACACAATTCTCAAGCCGCTGAAACAATAAAAAGATAAATGGCCTGACACATAAAGGCAACGTAAGATTCACTCTTTATAAAAGTCAATGTGTATTTACATTTACGCTGTGAACCCGTTTGTCGTCTACTGTGGTGTTGAAGTTGCGACGTGTTTGTTTGGGATTTTTATTTTTTGTCGTTGGCCCATCGATCTCACATCACAAAGAAACGTGCTGTTAACTTATTTTTCGTTTACTTGAGAACATGTACACTGTACATCATACGCAACCGTACGGTGTACGAGCGACACTTATTGTCATCGGAAGGAAAGCAGTCAGAACCCAAACCATGAATTTTAGACGATAAAAATTCAATGCTCGTACGCATTCAAAGTCGTTTTATGCATGTGAGTTCATTGATTCTATTCTAAATGTTTGTTCGAATACCTGCTCATGCATTCTGATTGTTCTGAAAATGTTTTTGGAAAGAAAAACGAACGAACGAACAAAAATATTTGAAGAAAAACGAGTTTCATTATCTTATCACTTTATCACAAATTGTTGAATCTACATGAAATGAAAATTCATATTTCGTTTTATGAATCTTATTAAATATACCTGGTACCTGCTGCCCATTCCGCCCGCGCTGTACAGTATTCATGTCGTACATATTATTAACGTTATGGGATGATAAGCATCTATGTCTGCTTCGAAAATTTGAAGCACATAAAAGTCTGGCAAACTCATCAAAAACTCGATGCATTTGACGCGTCGACATTCGTTGTTAAAAAGTTTACTTTTCGATTCTATTTACTTTATCAATGAAGATGTATCTTTGTCACGATCAGACAAATCAAACGAGATTACTGGTATTAAGTGAACCATGAACCTTTACTTTCAATCTCCTTTTGAAAATGATGTTATATTTTTTGAAGTAAGACAAAACATTTACGAAAAGTTTCAAAGACTCACCAACGTTTTTTTTCTGCCACTGTTTTAAGAATATATTTTGATTCAAATTGCATGACAGACGAACGCAATTCCAAAAAAAAAAAACCACCAAAAATGGTTGAAACAAAGGCGCTCACGCCTTAAGATTAAACACAAAAAACTCATCTAATATTAACGAAAATGGAGCCGTCTAACGATCAGATTCGCCCATGTTCATTGATACTCGCCACGCATTTTTTCACGAAATTAGCGACGCCAAATCGGTAAGTTTTTGCAACTCAAAATATTATTGAATGTCTGCAGCCATGGTTTTTAATTTGGAATTTAGCCCATTTCAGTGAATGTCAAAGAACAAAAAAAGAGGTGTATGAGATGGCGACGGTATTGTTGCTTAGTGTTGGTGTTTTTCAGTTCATTTATGACATGCTATCGAATTCGCATTTGAAATGGGTAGGTGTGAATGACACACAAAATGTAAATAAATTGAGAGAGAGAGAGAGAGAGAGAACAACCACAAACGCATTCAGACCGACTCAATTTACGTGCGTCTTGTATTTGCGGTGACGAGTTACAGAATACATTGTAATTTATCATATAAAAGACTATTGTACATACTTAAGTTGTAAAAGAGACAAAATTCGAGTACGACTGACATCAACTATTAATTTGGACGTTGAAGAAGAAAAATAATGTCGTTTCGATGACTATACAAACATCGGCTTAAATTTCGATCTTGTTGGCTTCTGAATGAGTTTTAACATCTGTTTGTTCATTTCGTTTTTTTCTTCTTTCTCTGTCTCTTTCTCTTCCTTTACCAAATTCTTTAGCCCAAAGAAACTGATTTAAAGATTGGATTTGAATATACGTATTGAATTCTGGCGCGCCTTTAAAGATTTGCGTAATAACGAGAATTGGTCTCTCTTTAACTCTCTTGTTCATTTTGTGTGTCGAAATCAGGCTATAGAGAGGAAAAACGGTTCAAACAGATTTAATTTTCAATGAAAAAAGACTGAAAACAGCGCTATTCAAAGGCACGCACAAAATCAATCGGCAAAGCAGCAAGAACACGAAATCTACCCAGCCGGAAATTTGTGGGTTGACTAGAGATTATTATTTTTTTTCCTCTTTTCTGAATTTCGCCGCTTTAATCTATGCAATTATCTGAGCGCGATTTTGGTGTTACTGCATCGAAATGTCCGTAGGAATGTTTCACAATATAAAAGAGGCTGACACAAAATGGGCAAAATTGTATGGGATAAATGAATTTTTCAGAAACATTGACGAAACGCTAAAGCACCATATTTTGTGCGTACACAGAATATTTGAATGGTTCAATGAAGCAAAATAGATGATAATGATATCCTGTGAGCAGCTTTTCTATTGGAAAGATGACAGTCCTAATTACCCAGATATAACTCAATCAGAATGTAACGCTGCCTCAGCGCACGCAACAGATGTTTTATGCATTGTCTTGCGTAAAAGTCAGAATGACGATGGTAAAAAATTGTAACGGCGTAACATAGACATAACATTTTCTAAATGTAAGTCGGGTAAATGGTATAGAATTTCAAATCGAATGAGAACGAATCGATCAAAATTCTGCGAAACAAATTTCTGCTCCAGATATATCTAATTCAATACAAAATGGCAAATTTATCCTTCACCCTCAACACAGCCAATGAAAAGTAATGTTCTAGCAACAAGTATTCAGTTGAGTTGGCCTATTTGCCGTTTAAATTGTCGCACAATACCTCTACTTGGAAGATAAACTCGTTACTGCCGGAATGCTCTTAGATCGGGGCTACTCATGGTGCGCATAACAATGAATTTGTAAGACTGCGTTTTGGAATTCAACGTTTCTGCTTGCAAATTGACTTGAAAAGAGTTTTTATCGCGTTGCCTCTGTCAAAGTTTCGCAATTTCAATGGACCGTGTAAGGCAATTTTGCTAAACTCCTCAATTTGATAATGGAAAATTGAACATAAAAGTGCAATTTGACTGTTTTTATGG
Organism: Contarinia nasturtii; assembly: GCF_009176525.2. Classification (NCBI taxonomy): domain Eukaryota; kingdom Metazoa; phylum Arthropoda; class Insecta; order Diptera; family Cecidomyiidae; genus Contarinia; species Contarinia nasturtii. The sequence continues at coordinate 2,512,857 of NW_022201606.1, forward strand.
TCGTCTATCCTTTTTGATCGTCGATTAGAATTCGATTTTTCATCGTAAGCATTTTGGTTTTAGAAAAAGAAGCAAAATCATTTTAATGGTGAGAAGAAGAAAAACAAAACACAAAATAATCGTAAAACCAAGCCAGCTTGTTGTTACTTATTATTGATTTTCAGCGTGCTTTGATGGTCAAAGCGAATGGCACATATGGAAGTGATGAAGGGGAGTACAAAAATCAGTATAACGCAGACGATTTACCTTGGCATCAATTTTTCCAATTGAGTTTCCCGTGTTTCCAACTGAAGGTATTAATGATAATTTATTCATGAACCTTTTCTGCTCCTTTTTTTCGATTTATTTATCAATTTCTTTGTTGTACTTTTTTATTTTATAAAATGGAATTGCGCATTTTCAATTCGCCTATGCCAATTGAGCGTGTCTCAATCACACATCTACATAGAACGCTTTGGTTTCTACACCAGGCTTGTACAGCACTGGAAACGCTTTAATTTGAATACAAATAAAAAACCAAACGAAAAAAAGACTGCTGCATGGAATCTGTTTGCTAAAAATATCCGTTATTGAACGATACCACATGTATATTTTATGACCGAACAAAATGATAATATGCACACAAAGTAATCAATAAATTGTTTTGAATACCTGATTAATCGCTGCCAATGTTATAAATCGATGCCATGCTTCATTTTTTATTGAGCCATATAAATAAATTTTATCGATGCTTACTATTCGTATCTTATGGTAGGCATCTCGGCTCCCACACTCCGTATGGCAAATGTAAAACCGAATTACGTAAATTTATCAACAGCCCCATGCCACAGACTCGAACACACTAATTCTTTGGTACACCTTGCTTTTGTTTGCAAAAATGTTACCGACACAGTTGACTGCTGTGTATTGTATTGGATACATGTACAAACGTATTTAGGGCATTGAGTTTTCATTCGATTACGAAGAGCCATATGGCTGGAAAAATCGAAGCAAAATGAAAATAGTTGAAATTGTATTTCCAATAAAATGGATGGAAAATAGTATTGGTCGTTCCATGCCAAAAAAAAATTGCAATACGCTTCATGAAATTACTTGTGCATAGCCGACATAAACGAACCGGTGAACCGCCTAGCATAGAATTATTATTTTATTCAATATAAATGAATGGTTTTATTGATATGGAAATCGGAACGGAGACATCAGCATTGTTGAGTATGTGTGTGTGTATCTGGATGGTACCACACGGCACTCGATGTCATCGTTTCGTATATTTCCGTCGTCACCACTGTTTGTCGTCTTATTATCCGCATGCAAAATCATACGCATTCTATTTTCAGCACTTTGAAAATCATTTCCAATTCAGATTTCCACATGTTTTGTGTTTGCATTTGTATTTGTATTTCCCGTATTGAAAGCGACGACAACGTAAATATGAATTAGTTGGATGACATGAAAAAGAGAAAAGCTTGAGATGGAAATTTCTTTTGTCACAATTTCTCGCTCATCATTTTCGATGCTCCCGCCAAAGCATTGCCTAGAATTGTTATGTGAAAAACAGCACAAAATAAAGGATTCACAAAAATAAAAATGAATATAACAAAAAAAGAGATCCCCTTTACTGTATCTTGTTTTCGAACGCAAAAGGATTTTCAAAGAACTACGCTGTCATTCGCTTTGGTGGTTGGTGTTTGTGGTTGATATTTGCAATTTTATCACAGAACATCTGTTTCTTTGAATATCATTTTCTCGGTACGCTTTATTGCAATGTAAACACCGATATTCATTCAAAGTATTTTACAAAGCACCGTTGCCGCACTGCTTTTGAACCATTTCAATTCATTAAAGCGAATAATGAAGAGAAAACGACACACAGACACAGAGAATAAAAAACTAGCTAAATCATTTTGTTTGCACCCCCAGTGAGTGTGCCGAATGATTAAATTGTTTAAAGAGTGGAGTGGATAAGCGGGGAGCTTCTCATAGACTATTTCGAGGTGTAAAATGAATATGCAAACAGAATTCCGTTATCGGCTTAAAGCCGCATACACAAAAATCCCACATGCTTACATCAATGCGATATATAGTCAAGAGAAAAAGAAATTACCATTACATTTTTATAAAAGGGGAAAATTTTTACGCAGAATCGCAGAGGCAAGATGTAAGCGATCTTGAAATTGCAACCACAGCGGATCTAAAAAGGAAAATGCTTCTTTGAGAATATCACACAAAATGAGAGAAAAATAATGCAATGCTTTTATCTATTTTCACGTAAAATCCTTTCTTCTTGTTCGTCTGCTGTGTGCCATTAGAGTGGGCAAATTGTTTTCTTCTTAGCTTGAAAACTTGATGGATCAACACAGAACATCAAAGATAGACAACGGATTTTGTTTATCCTTTTCTTTAGATTTTTATTTTGCTTTTCAACAAATAATGCACATATACACATTTCAATTCGTTTCACGCATCGTTTTGTTTGAAATTGACTTCAAGTGTTAGTGAAATTTTCCACTGCATACACAGAGCAGTTAAGAATGAAATACGGAAACGAAAAGTAATTCAATGGAAAATATACTTTTCTTAAAGCGAAAAAAATATTTCAATATTGAATTGAATTTTTGCAAGCGAAAGCTGGAAAATGTAAGTAATGTATCGTATCTCTTCTGGCTTATGAAAAAAAAAGATCTTCTGCAGAAAAAAGCTGCTGCATATATGTTATAAGTGACATTTTCACTGTGTTTTATGAATCTGATTTTGATTCTCTTGTGAAGCAAAACAGACACTGTTGGAATACGAATAAAACCATTAAATTGCGTTTTATAATTTTTCTATCATATTTGACAGCCCCTTCGATAATTGCATTGTCTTTTTCGCGTCATATTTTAGTCACAGTGATTTGGTTCAAGACACATAAACAGCACCAAAACCATTCCATGTCTCACATGATATACACCATATTCGCGAGTGTATATTGTAGAGCAACAAATCACCCTTAAATTGAAACATGAGAATAAATTGGATGGCATTGTGGATGCATAGCGAATTGGTAAGCGAGAGAATTAACAACAACAAAAAATCGAAATGGAGTGTGGTGAATATGTCGAAATAAAGTGATTGTGTCACGGTGTTGTGCTATGTATGTTAAGCGTTCGATTCACTTGAGACTACACACAACGCTGTTGTCAAAAAGCCAAAAAATTTATAACAGTCACACACACAAACCATACCATTTGATTTCTATGTAAATTGGCGTGTTCGATATGCATACACTCGATATATTTATACAAACCGAAAATCCGGCAGAGTATTTTTTTTTTCTTTCATTTTTCTTCATTTTCCGTTCGGAGGCTAAGGAAACATATTCTGGTTTCGTGTTCTGGAAAAATAAAAAATAGCTTTCAAAGTACATTGTTCACACAAACACAGCAACGAGCGTATATCAGTTTTGCATAGAAAAGCACTAAACATCGAAATCGATGTGCGGCAATGACTAAAACATTCATTTCAGCTATCCCATATTGTTGTTATCGCCCTATTTTTAAAAGTCCGCCCGAAAACGAATGTAATTTTGTGTTATTTTTTTTTGTCGTCACCGGAATTTTTCTATCGATTTAATTGAAGGGGAAAACCATTTTATCTATCTGTTCAATGTTCCCATTGATTCTACAATGCTTGACCAATTTTATCGAGTAATATATGTTTACATGGATTCTATATTATCCATAAAAAATGGGAAAAATTACTTCCGCTCGAAATTCAAAAAGTTGCTAAGCCAATTTCGTGATTATTATAAGCCAAACGGTAACGTTTTTAAGCGAAAACAATTTTCCATCCGAGCATATTTCTTTCCACACATTTTGCGTTCAGGCTTTCAACGTTATCCGACGTGACATAAATTTAATAACCAAACTACATGTAATGTCAGCCACATGAATCCCGAGCGGAGAGAGCGAAAAAAAATGTGTACATGGAAAATGTTGTTAGGGAGAGAAAAGTCCCGGAGAATGTTAACAGTGAAATTGGAGTTCACAGCCATGAGGAGCGAAGATGAAATGGCAACAACCTGAACAATCAAAAACCAAAGCAAGCATATTGCATTTGCTGCGAGACATGAAGCGATATGTGTGCTTGAAATGATCAATACACACTTTTTTGTTGTTGTTATTGTGATGACGATTTTTTTCTCATATCGGCGATTCATGTTTGAAAACGTGTCTGGCAAACGTTGCTTGGCATTGAATATCTTGAACTGGCTTCATACCAAGCAGTTAAAAAGTATATGGCAGATTAGATTTAATGTTATGTGAGACTTTATTACATAGTGCACATGAAAATTGAAAGTTTCGCATAACTTTCATGCAACAAGACCTTATATTCACTTCATCTTACACCATTTTCTGCAACATTGTCGTTTTAAAGTCAAACGTGCTGCGCTGATTTGTCAAGTGCCAGAAAGTGACTACAACATGTAATTCACAGCTAATTTTAGATTTTCATTTCTGAAGAGGAACCTCTGGAAAATTCCAAAGATTCGCAGCGTTTCTCTTTTTTTGTGTTCGTTTATTTCCGACATTTCGAAAATATTTTATCATTCATTGCATAAAATATGATGCTGCAAACGCAGAGTGAAATACTGGATGGAATATATAGTTCGTTTGAGCATGCAATGGTATCGGATATCCTTCCGCTCCAGTAATGGGTGTAAATCATTGTAAAAAGTGACGTAAGAAATTTTTAAAAGATGGATAAGATACACCTGATGTGATCTGAATAGTGCTATGCGGTACAGTATACCGGATATTGTAAAGTTTGCTTCGTTAGAGAGAATCCTCTACGGTAACAAGTTGCCAAGACTTTTTAATATCAAAAAATACAGGTAACACTGCAAAATGAGAATTCGAACACATATTTTACTGATATTTTTCACGCTTGAGTGGAGCAAGAATCGAAAACGTTCCATGAAAAAGTTTACAAGGAGAAAACTTTTCTTCGATCTGTCGTTCCATGCGAATTGTGGATAAACAACAATTGAGAAGATTTTGCATTGAGAGAAATGCACCATAAATACAGAACGCAAGTTTTTTTTTCGCCCAAAGAAACGGATGCATGACCGACTTCAGAAAATTCCATATTTAAACAAAATTTTCAAGAATCTATTTAATGAAATCTTATTTTGAAAATACTATAGTATTGAATAAATAAATGCACAGCATATCGGTGACAAAGGCCTTTCATTTTCTCTGTTCGGTACAACTTGTTAACGATGTTTGTTACTTAAATAGTTGCAAACAACCCGCTTCAAAATACAACTTTCTTATTATAGCTTGTCGTTTGCTTCCATGTCTTTGTTATTCGAAGAAGTTTGTTCGTGTTTTTGATGTTCAATTTTAATGCATGTTTCGTTGTGTTTACTACAATGTCTTCCGTTCTCCAATATCGAAATCATAAAAGATGACAGGTGAAGTTATTCAATTGAATAACACTGAAATATAAAGACTTTAAAGAAATTATGTCATCATCGTTGATATGCCAACACAAGAGTCAGTAAGATACGCTGGCTTCAGGGTCAGTTTTGTTGTTTCATCTTTCTTCGATTAAAAAGATTGGAAAACGCTTACTCAATTAGACGATGAATGTTTTTGCATGCAAATGTCAAATAAACTAAAAGCGTAAACATTCGATATGTCGAAGTTCGAATCTACATAAAATGCCATAAATGCAAATTGAGTTACGAATTGAACAAATACTTGTGTTAATAGATGATACAATCCGAACACAACGAATTGTTGTTGATTCGATTCAAATAATTTGAATTGTATGCCGTGATGTGAACTGGCAAACCAAATTCAATTTAAGTGCTTCCGATTTTGAAAACTAGTCCATTCAAACGATGGGAAACCTATATCAAAATTATCTTATGTCAAGCAGTCAGTTTGCTTTTTGGAATAGAATATTACTTCGGACGGCAATACACACGAGTGACGAAAGCATCATAATATACCTAAATGTCAACCACTACTGCATCTCATCGTATTCACTGCAATATCCGACCAGTTTTGGGTGTTTGATGCTAAGCTATAGTATACTTATCATGATATTTTCGTTCACGTTACCTGATCACTGTCGCCGTAACTGTGATTGTTGCATGTGACTATTGCATGCCAAATCGTCGGAAAATTACAATCATAAGTTCTAACTCTCAATAAAAAATAAAGCACTTTGTCGTGTATATTCTCATAGAGAACCAAATAAAACAAACCGGTTTGCTGTCAAAACATGTGTCTATCGTTAGTAAAGATTTCTGCTAATCAGTACATACTCAGCATCGAAAGTGTAAGCTTCTATTTGATTCGTGTTAGACAGCAAACAGTTTGTTTGAGAAAAAATAAATTCCATTTAAAAATGGCTGTGGAAAGTCTTGTGAGTTTCTCAAACCCAGTTTTTAGTTCGTTTGCTTTTTGGGGCTCTGTTCTGGTTATCAAATGCTTTTTTATGAGCATAATTACTGGAATTCATCGTTGGAAGAATGGCGTACGTAATAATCAGATCTTATATTGAGATATTTTCATGCAGCTGATTCAGCTCAGGAAGCTAACGCCAGAAGAAGTGGTTGTTATGGTTATAAAAATCCTTACATTGCTAAAATCAGTTCTATTGTTTTCACTCCATTTCCGTGCCTGACGAATGACTGCCTGAAAAAAACTCAATATAATGTCTGATAGTAAACATTAAAGTTTTCTTCGATTTATTCAATTTCAAGCGGGTTTTTAAATTCAAAGGTTTTCTCAAATCCAGAAGATGTATGATTGGCAGAAAGTATTGGATTTCGAGGTGAAACAAAGAACACTGATCCAGATGTTGATCGAGCACGCCGGTAAAATCAATTCATGCTTCTCTGTGTGGAAAAGAACTTAACGTTTTGTTTTATAAATTTTTAGAGCCCATTTGAATGACTTAGAAAATATCTTACCATATTTAATTGTCGGTTCATTCTATGTGTTGACAAATCCATCGTTGAGAACAGCCAAATTGTTATTCCAAGTTGCAACAATTACTCGAATTATCCATACATTTGTTTATGCTATTTTTGTCACTCCACAACCGTCGCGCTTGCTCAGCTGGCTCGTTCACTATCTCATCACTTTGTATATGGCGGTGATGGTAGTGATCTATAGCTAAAGCAAGTAATGAGGCACAATTTAGTTCTATTGTAAAAATGCGTTTTAGTGTAATAAACTAATCAATTATCTAGCTAACCGAAATGAATTACGTTATTGAGGTCCAATTACCTTATAAAACAAGTTTTGTATGCAAAATGTGATGCCATAAATACAAAATACTAAAAAAAGGCCAATTAAAAGTTAGAATCAGTCAAGGTTAATACGCAAAAGTCCAAGTAGTGAATTCAAAACTCGGAAAACTTGCCTACTGCACTATCCGATCAGTTTTGTTTGTGCAACCGATTATACATTCGTTTGATGCTTGAACGATCGACGTGATGCTTAATCTATTGTACACTCATCATGATATTTTCGTTCACGTTACCTAATCATTGTCGTCATAACTATACAATTGCATGCTAAATCGTCAGAGAATTACAATTATAAGTTCCAACTCACAATAAATAATAAAGCTTATTATTTAATTGTGTATATATTCTCATAGAGAACCGAATAAATCAAACCGGTTTTGCTGTCAAAACATCTGCCTATCGTTAGTCAAGTTTTCTGTTAATCATTAGTATGTATTCAACGTCCGACGTGTGAGCTTCTATTTTATTTGTGTTGCACAGCAAACAGTTTTTTTTAAAGAAAAAATAAACTCCATTTAAAAATGGCGATGGAAAGTTTTGTGAATCTATTGAGTTTCTCAAACCCAGTTTTCAGTTCATTTGCTTTTTGGGGCTCTATTCTGGTGATCAAATGCTTGTTTATGAGCACATTTACTGGACTTTATCGTTGGAAGAACGGTGTACGTACAAATTATTAAAGTTTTCTTCGATTTCAACAATTTTAAGAGAATTTTTAAATTCAAAGGTTACCTCAAACCCTGAAGATGTAAGAATGGCCGAAAGGATTGGAATTCGAGGTGAAACAAAAGAAACTGATCCAGATGTAGATCGTGCACGCCGGTAAAATCAATTCATGTCTCTCTGTGTGGAAAAGAACTTAACGTTTTGTTTTATACATTTTTAGAGCCCATTTGAATGACTTAGAAAATATCTTACCATATTTAATTGTCGGTTCATTCTATGTGTTGACAAATCCATCGTTGGGAACAGCCAAATTGTTATTCCAAGTTGCAACAATTGCTCGAATTATTCATACATTTGTTTATGCGATTTTTGTCATTCCACAACCATCGCGCTTGCTCAGCTGGCTCGTTCACTATCTCATCACTTTGTATATGGCTGTGATGGTAGTGATCTATAGCTATAACAAGTAATGACACACAATTTAGTTCTATTGTAAAAATTGCGGTGTCATAAGCTAAAATGTTTTGTTTTTGTGTGTAATAAACGAATCAATTATCTAACTGAAATGAATTACGTGTTTGAAGTCCAATCCCTTATAAAACACGTTTTTTATACAAAATGTGATTCCATAAATACAAAATACTAAAAAGAAGTCAATAAAAAATTAGAAACAGTCAAGGTCAAAACGCAAAAATGTAAGTAATGAATTCAAAACTCGGAAAAAATGCCCACTGAAAATGTTCGTTTCGCCAAGTTAATAACAGAAATGTCGTGTTTAGAATTTCGGTATCGTCACTCGATTTTTATTTGATTGGTCAACAGAATTGCAGCGTTTGTAAACTGTAAACAAACATCAATATTGAGTTTGCATGTGAATTTGGTGATGGTCACGTCTTCACAACAATGACCGTAATAACAGAGCATTCGCATCAAATCAACACCGAATTCCAACAGATACACTCTCACATACACACACACAACAGATAAGACATAGTCACACTTATAACTATACATTGTATTGTTTAGCATTACAAAAGCGATGGAGCGAGACAAAAGGTATTGAAAACCGGTCAGCGGTCGATGTTTTTTTTACCGAGCAAAATGAAAACGATGATACATAGTGGATACACAATGACACTAGCACAACGTATAGTGAAGTGTAGTGAAAGTTATTCACATTCACGTGGGTCTCTCGCAGCGAGAATTCATAGTGAACATTTTTCCGCTATTTTAATTAAGTCTCATGTCAATCAAAAACAGTTTCATATGACCAGTTTTGATGTTTCAACATTGCATATACCGTTTGACCATTGGCTCATGATCTCAATCAACGGAGGTATTTCAATTCTAAAGGTGCGAACAAACGCATAATTTTTCTATTTTTATAAATTGGACATGTTTATTTTTATGTTGAAATTAAATTAAAATAACAACCAATTCGATGTCGACCAAAAAGGAAGCCCGACAAAGTTGTGCGCTTCAAAGAGGCAGTAGTTTTTAGGTTTGTCTCTTCAATGTATATATAGATAGATAGTTTTTGTATAACTGAATTCATTTGACGTAAATTACGTTTTTCGCCCACATGCGTCCGAAATTACGGGCGTCAACAACCACAAACAGATGTCAACGGCGCACTTATATTTTCGACATAAATAAAAGTTACAAAGCTTAACACCGCTTGTGCGTGTGTGAACCATAGAGTTTTCCGACTCCCAATCAATTTTAAAATAACCAAAAAAACACATTTTCGCAGTGACGCGTTTGAAGAAATATGGTGCATCAACCGCTGAAAAATGTTTTACATGGTTTCGGAAGCCGCTTCAAATAAAAAAAATCGATTTTTCCGATTATATACAACTTGGTCAGTGCTATTAAGCGAACATTGTACCAACCATTACATTAGCAGTCGTCGTCACAATGAAAGTACTTCGATCCGATTCGTTATTAATATGGGGCTTTTTTTACCTACTATTATTATTACCATTGCAGTCGGTGCATTCGATCAAGGTGGTTATTTTGTTTTTCAACCTTTTTTGCATATTGTTGTACGTTTGCTCGTTAGCGCTAAGAGTTGCAAACAATGTACACAAAAAAAACTTGGACGTTTGGTACTTTTCGTTAAATCAACCCGATTGTAAATTTAACATCCATGCTGTCCATGATGTGCATGCATAAATTTAATCCAATACGTAAATATATTATCGAAAAACACCGTAGATGCACGTGAATGTGTAAGGAACGAAAAACACATAAATAAATTTAAATCGGATTTGAAGCATTTTTGCCGTTGTAAGCATAAATCGGCGCAAGTGAATGCATACAGTGATGTGCTAATGGGGAATGAATGGCAAAAAAAATGTACAAACGACAACATCGATGGCAAACAGACAATTCACTTGCTTGCCGATGTAGTCGCTTTTGTTTATCCCGTGCATTTCGCTAAATGAAAATTGAATATATTGATGGTACCGTCACTTTTGTTTATATAATATTTTATTTTATTTTGGTTAACTGCTCGATGGAAATCCAATTTCTTCCTTCGTTTGTTGTTTTAACGATGCCTATCTGCATGAACAAATTAACCCAAGACGTGCACAAAAAGAGCTCCACCACGTGAACGTGTGTATGTTTCAGAGGTATAAAACGTTTATTGAAAGCTGTTGCGTCAAATTAAATGCAGGGCATATTTGATGAAATTTTTTTTTTTTATCATGGCTGCCGACACGTTTTCATGCGACAATAATGCTCACATAATGAAAAATTTCTGAAAATAAGAAAAAGCCACATCGAGCGATTTATTCAATCGAGGAACAAAACCAACGTTTATTTTTAGCTCAGCATTTTCGCCATTGGAACGCTCGAGTGTCATTATCCTGGAATGTGAATACATCACTTCATTCGTTTGATGTGATAATAATCCATATACAGAAGCAGAGAAGGTATGGTGCTCATAGGGTTCAATGTATAAAATACACGTATATGAGCACAGTTGTAAATTGTCATTCATTCAAAATGAAAAGTTAATGGTGTCTATAACAGTAATTTAAAATTGTGCTTAGATTCACCTGATTATTGTCTGTTTGACTTCATTTAATCACATACTCTAAATAGAAAATTTAAATACACTCTCTCACACACACATTCTACATGTTCATAAAAACGAAACAAAGTTTTGCTATTCTATGCCAGACCCGAATTCAATCCAAAATGCTTTTCCGATAGAAATTTGCCAAAATATTCCAAAATGCTTTAAAACATTTTAAATTCAAACTTTTCCAGTGGAATTTCCATCGAAGCGCAACATTTTTTAGTTGAAAAACTTTTAAATTAAATACTATTTCGAAAAGTTATGTTCATATGGAATTTTTCGAAATAGAGAAAATAGTGCAAAACAAACATGTTCGATGAATTTTATTCGAATTTATAAAATGAATAAACGGAGAAAATCGATTTGCTACGTAGGTGAATGTGATATCATCAAATGTTTGATTTGCATACTTGTACTGAATTCAACTAACAGCCAATGTGAATGCAAAATTCAGGAAGTAATCAAAATCAATCTTGATTTAAAGGTTCTCTTATCAATTCACCATTTAAGAGCAATCAATGTTCAGTCAGCAGCATCAGGTTTTTGAGTGCATTCGATGTGATGCCAAGCATGACGCACTCACCGATATCGATGATAAATGGTAATGCTTGATTTGAAAGCGCTACTCAACCTTAATACATAAATGCATGTACTTGAATTGTTTTTGTTCTGCTAAAACCATCGGATCTCATCCAGAAACACCAAAGACACAAGCATAACAGCAAACTCATTCAATTCCTGTGTGTAATTACACGCATCGTACCTAATTTAATTATTATCGAAATGATATGTGTGCAGCACTTTTTTTCCAACTGCTGATACAATATTTTATATGCAAATGCCAACGATTTTCAAGATGAATCTCTGGCAATATTTACTTATGTACAGCATAAAATTCATTTTTATGTTAATGGCACGCACGCACACATATGCATTTGAATGGCGTAACAGTGTTTATGTAAATTTCTTCACGAATTCACCCATTAACCTTGACATCTTCATCATGTTTCTGATGCTTCACAAGCTCATTAGGACACAAGTTATTTGCCGCATGATGTGTGTCATAACTGCTGCATAAACGAGTTTATGTAGTGCATTTTTGCTATGAGGCCATTTACGTGGAGAATTCATCGTTTGCTTGTCTTTGATTGATACCGTTTTGCAAGCCAACGTCGTTGCTTGTAATTCACAAACACTCTTCCACTTGTCATATTCATAAGCGTATGATCTTGTTAGATAGCATCCATTGAAATTGCTATGATGCTGCCATTAATAAAATTGATTTTCAGTGTTCGTTTTCGACAGCAAAATACCGTCACAGAACATAATGGAATTTGGCCAGAATCTGATGAAACTCGCTCATAGGCATTATATGAAGTGCGTATCACGATGATTTCTTTCAATTCAGAATAATTGAATTGTCCATATTTCAATTGCGACGAGTCCATTTTATCATTCAAACGAGAAAAAAAAAACTAATTGAAAGTCAGACAATTTTTCCGCTCTTTTCATCCATTATACAACCGAAGAGTAATCGAAGAAAATAAAAGAGAATAAATAGAGAAAACCAAAGGAAATGAGTTGGAATTTTATCTTGCGGTTCATTTATGATCAGTAAACATGAAAGTATTTTATTCCAACAAATTTGAATGATAGCTCACTTGCCTCCTCCCTCTCTCGAGCTCTCGCATTTTGTGCTGCGTATAATGTAAATACACCCACTTTTCATTATGCAGGATAGCCAATTTTCAAGTTTTACGCTTGTTATCAATTCCGTTCCGCAGTAAATTTCGTTCTCGTTCGATTGATGAAATATCACTGTGCCCGGAATGAGAAGATTGTTTGCATCTGATTCAGACATTTTCTCGATAAAACCATCGAAATATTCAATCATTTTCATGAATGCAACTTAGAATTGAAATCCATTTCGCTCTCATCTTTTGTTATTGTTCGGATAAAACGCGTTCATTCTGCAAAAAAAAAAAAAAAATCTTCCGAATTTTTTCAACCAAAAAAAAAATTATATAAATTTTTATTGTTTAATTGGAGCAAAATAAACAGACTTTCAAGCGGAAACTGATGAGCAAGGCAAATGAATAATTAGTCGAAATGTCGATAAAAGTTTATTTTCGGCATTTTATTTAACAATTTTGACGGGAATAAAAGTATTCTTGCTCCAGTTGCAATAACTTTTGATATTGTTTCAGCATGAATTTTGTGCAGCTCATAGTAGGTTCGGATAAACATACATTACCACTTAATTGAATTGACTCATCATGTGGTATATTCATAGATTGTTTTATTCATGTTTGATGTAGTATGATGTTTTTTTTGCTTGTTATTTTAAAATCTTGTTGTGAACAAGCTTTTCAATTAGTTCGAATTCGGTCCAGAAAACTGATGCACACACACATATTAAATCACATGACGTGAAATTTGTTGTGGCAAACAAACACAATGTGTATACGCCGAACAATAAATTCAAGCGATTCCATATCAGACAGGAAGAATGGAAAAGTTTTGTTGCAAAGAAATACGACCACATCTTGAAGATGTACAATGTTTTGCCAGCGCAGTAGCATAAGAGACTGTGTAACATGTATTGAGTTGCATGAAATTATAAACTCAAAAGAAAAAGCAGTACAAACATTGCGGTGTAAACAAAAACGTTGTCATTTGTGTGCGCAAAACCGATTAAAATGAATGGATACACACGCAAAGAAGAAGTAGCCCGCCTGAAGAAATTCCAATCTGAAAATTTTCTTACCAACATCAAAGTTTTATCCGCAGCCAAACTTCGTTAGCAACATCAACTTTGTATGTTTCCATATTATCTCTGTTGTTCGTCTGGTCCAAGACACTTTTACAATTAAACTGAATCTTATGCAAACACAAAGTCGTTTAAGCGTATTTGGTGAAATAATACAATCGAGTATAAGTAGAAAAAGAGAGAGAAAAAAGCAAAGTGTTTTGTATATTTGGTTACGTGCACAGCACCAAATCCAACCAAATAAATACATTCGCGGCTATAAATAAGGTGTCAGTGCCGAAAAAGGATCGAAGTTCATTGTTCAACGCTGAAGAACAAAACAAAAAAAAAAGTTTTGAGACTCATGAGATAGAAGATGAAGATTTGTGTGCAGCATTTTAAATTGAGCTTGACTATAGCGAAATTGCAGGAAAAAATGAATGACTTGACAAAATTAGTTTAAAAAATTGTTCCGTCGAAACTCAATTTGTGAATTTGTTTTAAAAGGGGGCTATAATTAGATTTTGCATCGCATTCAATTACAATCAGTCAAGATAAGTTACGTTTAACTAAATTTCAACCCGGTTCAATTTTCGATGGATGGCGGAATTGCACAAATCAAAGCCAATAAATTTTCTCAACACGTAGCGTTTCATCGTTCCGGTTCAAATGTACTCCTTTTTATCCATTTTAAATGGTTGAAATAAGCATTTTAATCAGGCCATAATCCAATTATCGTCGCGCATCCATTCAAAAGTTTTCCCATTCAAACAAATCAAATATTTCGTATCCAATTTACGGGCGGTTTCCATAATTTATACACTCGATATCGAAATCGTAAGCGAGCAACTCTTAAATCGCAAAGTTTTGCAAAGCATACGATCTGCATTCTTTCAACGAAACAAACAAACAATGAAAACGGTTCATAGTAAGAATAATAAGCAAAACTTCAATAAAAACTTTGTATCATTGTTTCTGTAATTGAAAAGAATAGTATAAAGTGTCATAAAAACCATAATTTCCCATCTATTCGCAACTGATTGAAGTTTTCAATTCCGCATAAACCACAAATCGCACAAAGGAACCGTAGAAATGTCTTTTAATTGTGAAAAAAAAACATAAAAACATGATTTTCTTGTATGACATTATCACGTGCCCATGGAAAGTGTTTAGTCATTCATCAAAACGACACCAGATCTTCTGTAAACATCGTCATAAAGCGTGCATTTTTATTGCTTGACAATTAAAACATGAATGACTCTATGGAAAAATAATGACACCGAATGGCACAACACGTTCACAGTGAATAAAATTATCCGGGTCAACTGAACGAGAAAAAAATTTACCGACGCTTAAAAGAACAAAAGCCAGAGGCACGCATTTTTGGTTGTTATTGACATGTTTTCATTTCTTAGATTGGTTTGAGGTGAACAAGTCAAGTCTTTATGAGAAATGGCTGTTAATTTCCGTTCATCAATTTCGGTATTTGTTTTGAATAATACAATCGAGAGAGCGTAGGATGCTAAGAAGCCATAAAGCGATTGCCCCATTGATGGCTCCAAACAGAGGAAATTAAATGACATTCCCCATGTAAACGCCAAAATTCAAGCGAAATAGCTGCGGAGCCCCCTCTGGATTTATTGGCTATTTATAAACTAAAAGAAAATGTATGAACCACGTTACCTAATATGATGTCAGTTCTCCATAGGTCATATAAATGACTGATGGATCCCGAGAATATCGCCACCGCTTTATTGTGTCTAACGTCCCACAGTAAATTTTACAAATATTTTCGATTCAAATGGTTTTCCCTTCGAGGTTGATTGTTCTCAATTTCGATTTCGAACAATAATAATAATAAAATTAACGAATTCATTCAAAAAAAAATTAATAAATAAAAAAAAAATCATGAGCTTCTGTTTTTATTAATTAAGAAGAACAGGCAAATTTAAATTATTCGACGAACACGTTCCCATTTTAATTAAAACATTTTATTCAATATCATGAAGAGCATGAATCGAGCATTCAGCTCAAACAAACATTGATTGAATGATAATGTGAGTGGAAGAGACTATAAATGCTGAAAATGGCCGGTTCTTGGAAATATCAATTGAAAAATATTCCATTGAGAAATGATTTATCACAGCCGATTCATTTTGATGGCGCCTGTAAATGAAGTGCACGTGCTTGCAAGCCACAAATAAATGCCGTGAACAAACGTCACAGGCTCGGATTCAGATTCAGATTCATCGATTCAATGTGGGTGAAAATTAAAATTTTTGTTACAAAATATGGCACTAAACGAAGCGTATTCACTTGAAACTGAACTGCATATGTGATCAAAAGAACACAATTGCCATTTTATGTCAATTATGTATGCAGACCGCAAAATTATGTCTCTCATAGTTCGATTTTAATTCGGTATAAAATACCAAACTGCAATTAAAACATTTGCATTCGCCGTGTGCAATATGTGGTTTATTTAACAACCAGTTACCAAATAACAGCAAAAATGTATCTAAAAATTTGCTTTTGAAATTTAAAATGTGAAGAGAAAGAGAGGGGACCGTATTTTAAAACGGGAGCAAGCGCCCACAATGCCGGCAGCATACGCAGCAACGACTGTTGTTGATTTACGTGATTTAATTGCATTAAATGTACGTTTATTTTTTCAATTTTGCGAAAAATGCCGGAGTTTCATCAAAAATGTGTTGTTTCATTTTATCTGACAATGGTGCGCAAATAATGTGCAACGCGATTATTTAAATACGCGATTTGGCAATATTGATGCTGAAAACCACTTAATTACACAAATACTGAGAAAAAAAGTGAGCACAGTATTGGTTATTCACCATTATGTGTATTGTGTTTGAGAGTGATGACGGCAAAACGTACTCGAAAAACAATACAAAGTGCGCAACATTATTATTACTTTTAATTACAATGTATTCAATTGGATGTGCCAACGGATATCTGAAAACGAGTGACGTACACATACCGCACTGATTGCAAACAAACGGCTATAGCGAAAAATAAACTGGCACAAAAATTCTTTTCAAATGAGAGATTGTAAATAGTTGGCTTTTTGAAATGAAAATAATGGCCGTAACGAAAAATAAACTAATTATTGACGTTATTCATTTTGGCAAAATATTTCCATAGACATTTTGTGCCGCTCAATTCACTATGAACATTGGATTGAATTCACATTATAACATTCAATAGAAATAATTACCATCCAAGCAACAAAATAGAGGAGTGAAAACAATGTTTTGTGTGTTTATCTGAGCCAATGTACCATCATAAAATCACGTTAATGCGCACTCTGCCGTTATCGAAATTGAATTTTTCCGCCTTTTATCACAATAATACATTAAGCCATGCAAATCATGTTCCAATTACCAACCGCCCAAGAAACTCTGACCAATATTTGATTAAAAACGTTGAGAACGCCCCACATTCCATCCAACAACACCCAAACGATTAAGTAAATTCCGATGCATTTTTCCTTCAACGAAAATGAATTCGTTTTTTTTTCTCAAAAAAAGTGCACAGATGTGGGATTAAATCTTCCATTTTTCTCGCAAGCCAGAAGGATATGGCTTAAAAGTGGAAACGAAGAATGGATTTTTTCTCTCTCATTTGTCACAACAATGCAAACATACAAGTGAGAGGAAAACGATTGGATAATCTTGCTGGACATTGGCAGTGTAATTGCATTCCATATATATTTTCGCTTCTTGCTCTCAATTTTCCATTTTCCCATTCTCAGATTTTTATTTACCATTTGAGTCTTTATTTGTTTTTAAATGAAGCGTTTAATGCAGAAGGAAGCGATTACAATCGTCTTTTCACACCGAATAATGGCTCACTTTTCACGAGTGTTGCGCTTTTTGTCTTCGTCCAAGAGAGAAAACGAAATGGAATGAATCGGATGCTGGGCAAGTGAACACCGTTCACCATTCCAACGAGAACGTTCAACATGAAAGCAATCTGTTTACATAATGCTAGAATCTATTCAAACAGAATTTTCGTCGAGTGCACACATGAGAATTTAAATTGCCCCATGATATGAACCATGGCTATCCGATGAGAATAAAAATAACCGCTTGCCATGGGGGTCTTGCGTCAATATGTGACCAAAGTCTATACCACTCGAGGTAATTACTGCTCGGAACACACTTCAACTCGGCATTGGTGTTCACAATGTGTACAACACACATTATACAGTTAGGAGCAGGTGTGTTGCATTAAACTCGACCAAAATGATATGTGTCGATCTTGCGGTTGGCCCATAAGTGTTTGCTGGAAATTTTGAATTAAAAATACACTAAATTGACCGCAATAATAAAAGTCTTTTGTGCTTTTCTGAATATTCGCTGAAGTTTAAGTGGTTTTACTTACTGACTATTCATTAGAGCATTTCATAAGAGAAATAATTTCACCGATTCACGCAAAAATTTTATAAAAAAATAATATATGGACAAAAAACGTATGAAAATTGAAAAGAAAATAAAGGATGAAAACAAAATTTGTGAAATAAAAATGAGTTTTTTTCACTCTCGTACATTTTCCCTCCATATATTGGTTTAACAAGTTTTCTAAAAAAAAATCAGCTAAAAAGGTTCATCTTTTTAATTTTTTTCTCATTTGAACGTTACGAGCGTAATTTATGCATGAACAATGACCGTTTTTTCTATAATGGTTTACCGCATTTTTTTTTGTTCAACCGCCCGCTTCCACAGTGAATTGAATTTTTTAATCTTTGATAAAAGCATCATTATTATTACATTGAACATGAAATGACGTCTGTTTTTTTATTCGGTTAACGCATTTGATCCAAATGAGGTAGGAAAAATACGCATGATGAAAGTGGTGAAAATTGTCGAAAACCAAAGAAATCATTTTGAATATTTTACATTTACCGAAAAAGAAACGCTTCGTTGAGAGTAAACGTGCCCGTGAATGTGATTAAGGAAACGTGGTCACAGGCCATGGTCCCTTTATGATCAGCCTTGGCATCACTAAATGTATACCGTTTCGAGGATTAATAATATATTTTATGTGCGACAACCAAACAGTGTCAAATCTGCTAACTGAACACTCGAACGGAATTAGATAAGCTTCATTTGCAATAGTGATAATCTACATTATGAATTTCAAACATATTCTTCCTTTTTCTTATTACTGACTCAGCATTATCTGAAAATGGAATTTGGCTTTGAGCTTGGTTCTGGTTATTCAGTGAAACCATCTCTTCTATTTTGGTCACTGAACACGTCTTTGATCCACAACTTTCAATAATTTAAAGTTTTATAATGATTGTTACAAGAAATTTGGAATGTGGTTTTCATATCGGTGAGTATTCCAGCAAATATAATGGCAATGGGGGGCATTTTCTGCAGACCGTTTACAACTGTACATACAACACGTACACATAACAGAAAAATAAATATAAGGTCATTTGAAAACGCTGTTGTTTTCATACACATGGAAAAATAAAACATGCAAATTTAGCACATGTTTGAATGAGGGTATTCAAAACGAGCAACACGATAAAAAAAACAGATTCAAAAACAAATCGTAGTCAGCTGATATAGTAGAATCCAGAAGTGAATATTTTCATAGTAAAACTCACACGTTGAACAAGTATCTCTGTCATTCTGTTCATGATATCTGAATTAAATGGAAATGAAAAAAATGCATCTAAAAACATTGCACAGTGTAATTATGGCATAAACAGAACAAAACCCATGGAAAAAAATGCAACCGGGCAAAAACTGACTGATAACGGAGCAAACATACTCTGATAGACAGATATTCATGACCGGTGATGGTTCATGCGATTAGGCAGCAGAAGCAATTTTTTTGAAACACTTCTGGTGGTTTCCATGACACTTCACCACAACGGTCAGTTCGCTAATTAAAAATAGCTATTTAAGGTATTAAGAAATTTTTGATATTGAATATTGCGCACATAAAAGAATGTACGAATCCCACCTAGCGACTCAACAACACAGTGTGTGTATAGAAAGAAATGCTTTATTTTCATTCACGTCGAGATTGGATGTTGAACAATTTTGATGGAATTTTCATTTGTTCAAAACATTTCTTGGAACAGCACAGATTTGCTGAGCACAGTTTACCGAGATTTTTTGCATAGTTTTGTGATTTTTTTTCTGTTCGCTTTCCATTCATTCATTTCTCGCTACTCTTTATGGTTACACTTTTGTGTTTGTGCTCGCACATAGCTCGCTTTTCTGCATTTGCACCATTTTATCTTTCTCTCTCTCTCTCTATTTTTCAAATACCACGCGATTGCGTCTCGTTGAATGGTCACAAGAAACAAAGCAATAAAAAAATGGACGGAAAATCATGGCATGAGTAATGTGAATCGAGCGAGGGCGTTCAGTGTGATAATAGTATTATAGTTGTCGAAGCATTGTTGCATTATAATTTATTGTCGAGAAACTGCAAATTGTTTGTTAGTATCCGATGTGAGCCAATTTGAAAAACTCAATAGTGAAATCAACTATCGAATTTCGAGATGCAACAAATTCGAATATGCTATTATTTGAGTTGCTTTGTTTCTACACTGGCCAATACACAAAATTCAAATGAAATTTTTTTTTTCGATTGTTAAAATCAATCATTTGTCCAGTAGTGGCCGGCATGTTTCACAGATACAAGCAATTAAATCTAATTTCTATCTCATTTTCACGTTTCACTCATATGTTTCTATCATTCTCGACAGTAAAAACCAGATCATCAGTTGGCGTATATTGAATTTAGGTCGATCCGTCATGCTGCACTGATGATTCATCTCTAAATCGAAATGTTTTCATCAAGTTTATCTCGGCTCGTTCCGATTCAATGAATATTGCAACGGATGTTTTGTGCTTTTTCCCCTTCGTACTTTTGTTTCGAAATGGATTTTAATTGCAATTAGAAAACTCAACGACGACAACGTTGATGCCGCCGATGCCGAACGATTTAGAGGTAAAAACAGAATGAAAAAAAACCACTATCAAGCAACAATCTGAAGACCGATTTTTGCAAGCAGTGCACAATGATTTATATAACCAACACGTGAATGCGAAACACGAGGTGAAAAAAATGAACCAAAAAAACGTAATCAACATCGAAAGGCATTGGCAATGAGAAATGAAGTGAAGAGTGAAAAAATACCGTGTTTTATCAACGGTTTTTTTTTATCTTCTTCGTAAAAAAATATGATTCATTTGCAAGTTGGCAAGATAAATAGTGCTCGTGTATGACCGAATTAAGTCAGAATGTCAAATCTATTGAACGTTTGGCCACATCTAATTCGCAAATACGTGATTTAGCTAAAAATGTGCCCTCTTTGATGTCAAAATAGATGAACGAATGTCGAAAATAACAACAACAAAATGATTCGAGAGTTTTTGAGCGTGCTGAATTAGTTTTGTTAACTACAAAACGGCGGCATGTCATATTTTAATGTTTCGTCATAGGCATCGACGTCGCTTGGCGGCGGTTATTTTTAATTTCAAATTAACGTTGAGCTGATTTATTTGATTGAAATGAAGTGCTCAAAATAGAGACGTTTTATAAATCAGTGGGTTTAATGTTATATTGAAACGCCAGCCACTGTCAATTTTGACTACGTTGAATGCTTCTTCTGTCCCCTTTTTTCGTAGTTCCTGTTTAATTTAGCATTTTTTTACGTTGTTTTTGATCAGATGGAACTCATAAATAGTCAAGTTCCGTCGCGTTGACTCGCTGCTTTGACGGCAGCCCATTATAATTCAAGCGCAGAAATAAAGACAAAGCATTGAGTCTCATAATTAAAATTAACCCATTTAATACAGATGAACATCATACAATCGAAACATATTTAACTGTTGCGTTGTTTTCGTCATTCAAATGAGAACTTTGTTCATAAAATATGGGACGACATTTATTTTGTGACGGATAAAATACGACATTCTATGGACAGTGTTGTTAACAATTGTCTATTCGAAAGAAAAAGATAAAAAGAGGAAAAAATGACAATCACCAGAAAATGACAACAACAACAAAAAATGATACGGTAACTTATGTAGTCTATTTCATTTGTGCGGCAGCTTCCAAATGCGACTGTCGATTTCGTTGCTTTGCAAAAGTATAATTAACTGACATTTCCTATAGAATAAACTATTATTTTGTCATCAAAATGGAACAAAACATAAAATAGCATCACGTTTTTAAAACTCAAAACTAATACTATTCCAAAGGGAAAAATGTCGGTGACTGTCATTTTTCATAAGTTTTTCGATGATTTTTTAAAGAATCTCCTTGACTTTTTTTCCCATTTCCAAGAGTCTCCGTAACCGATTCGTCATAATCATATTCAAGTGAGTTGTTTACTGTTTTCGGAGCAAATTTTTTCGAAAGCATATTAATTTTCATCAAAGATTTCCAAGAAACTCATCATAATGAATACGTAGTAAAAAAAATGGTTCCTATCTAATTTCAATCACTCATCATTTTAATTAACATTTGAGCGCAGGTTGTCACATCTCTTGCAAAGATACAAGTGAAGTGGTCCAAAATCAGATTAAATGAGTTTTCCGCTTTTGCGTCGGAATTTCTGTTTGTTGGATCTTATTTTTCAAAATATTTACTTATGTTTTGTCGCAAAAATCCATGGATAAACAACGGTGGCGCCTGTGAGTGGAATTCTGTGTCTTTTAGTCAAATGAAATTTTTGCGTTGTTAAAGTGTTACGCAAAAGTTAGGATTGAAGAGAGCTTTTCTGTCTTTCTCTCTCTCCTCATGTTGTGAAACAGCGACTGCAGTAAATACACTGATGCTGGTATCCATTGTGGATTTCATTTACTTTGCCTCTATATGGAAAAGTGAGTCGTATCCCATTTGTAGCTCGTTTCCTTTCGTTTATAATCAGAACATGACTGCAAAATCGCCAAGAACAAAATGCACTCAATGAAATGAGAGAAAGAGAAGAAGAAAAAATGATTATAATGCGAAATCCGAATTCGTGAACGCAGACAACAAGAGGATTAAATGCGATCCAAGATCTGGAGAAGAAAAGAATTGTTTTTCTGTGTGGGATTGCTGTTAAAAGCATTAAAAATTTATATTTCGTGCATATCTTGCAGACGGAATGTACACGAAGCTGAAATGAACGGAGAAAAAGAGCGACAAAAAAACGGTAATATAATGGATTTTGAAAAATTCATCTTGTAAGAAACATTGAAAAGTGATAATCGATTCGCGCGCGCTAGATGACATTCCATTTCACAAGAAGCCCTTCCAAGAATGGTGCGTGTTCATATCGTGGTGACATACACATGATATTCTCATTTCGTGTACAATTTTTTCTGCCAAGCCGAAGTAAAAAAAAATCGATGGAAAGATGGCATTTAACAATATAAAAAGACAATGGATCATGTTCAGCCAAGTGTTTTTCACGGCACTTGTGCATCGAAAATGCATATCAAAAATGTATTACCGAAGCAAGAGCTCTATATATATATATCTTTCTTTTCTCACTCACGCTTTTATTCTTCTCGTACCTTTTGTACTTATATATAAATGAGTGATTCCGTTCTATTTTTAGAGTATATGCATTGCATGCGAGCGGCTCCCTATCTTCCTTCCGCCGTCCTCGGGTGCTTTTCACAATCACACTTCCATTATGACTTCATATTTATTTATTTATTTTTCTTTTTCACAATTTTGTGCCTTGGCAATCCTTTTCTTCGTTTGCTCTCGATGTGTTTTCTTCTTCTTCTTCTTTTTCACAGTTCGAATTGAGTTATCTTTTCACTATTTGCAAAATATCCGCTGTAACATGAGATCCCATTACCCTTTGCGTCACATCATACCTATTTTTTTCTGCTCTGTAAATATCTGCACGATGATTGTTTTGCTGTTTTTTCGCCTTGTTGGCAAAACCATTCTCATTTCGATGTGTTCGTTCATCGAATTCAGCTGTTCCGTCATCGTTGAGCGTCAGCATCGTCGTCTAAAGAATAATGAAAATACATAAAACTATATACAACGTGTTAATATTTCGAATGAAACGATGTGTGAATGTTTCCATCAGTGCTCATGTTCATGCAATGTGAAATTTTATACGATTCCAAATCCATGCAAGTTTCAAGTCCATAGTTTGCTGGTCGTCGAATGATGATCGTTTGCTGGTAGTCGGGCGAGGTTTTGTTTGGATATTGGTGCAAACAGGGAAAAAAACGCAAAAGACACAGTGTTAATTCGCTGGCGACACATTCATTCACTTCAGTCAATTCGTCCCAGTTTTTAGTTACTCTATTTTTTTGTATTGTATATTTTATACATTCTGTAGACGACGATGAATAGCTTCCAATTTCGTTCTCGAATATTAAATTTGTAGCATCGTTGCAAGAGTCGCTCGTCGGCTAGAAGAGTAGAAAACACAAAATTTCTTCAACGACCATACGAAACGCAAGAAGTTCCGGGAAACAAACATTTCTTCTCTTTTCTTTCATCACAACGAGAACGCTGCAAGTAATTTAATGCATGAAATTCTATAATGCAAAGAATAGAACTGGTTCAACTGCAGCTGAGATCCACATTGAAAATGAGAAACAAAACAAAACAAATGCATAAACTGTTGACACGACAGCACAACCACTGAATTTACAAACCTTGCCAAGATATGCTTTTCATCTGGATTACAAATTGAGTCAGAAAAACATTGTGCTGTAGGATAAGAACAAGCGAATTGAAGCAATAGATTTCGTATTTCACTGGAAAAAGGATCGGTTAACGCTTATGAATTGAAATTGGATGTTGAAATGCATTAATCCGATTAGCTGGCGGTGATTAAGAATGAATGCATCTGAAAGATGGCAATCGTGCACCACGGTCCATCGAAGTGAAAATTTAACGAGAAAAAATGATCGACATTTTTCACTTTGGTTGATGTCTCGCTTTATCAGATGCTCACTCGTTGGATTTTCAATTGATTGCATTCCATAGAAACGAGAAAGCATTCCAAGCGATGACAAGATGATTCAATTTCAAACGCAAAGCCAACGTCAACTTGTTCGAACGTGACTTCAAATCAAAATACTGAAAAACCGATTGTTTCAATAAAGAAAATGGAACATTTTTCACTTTGGCAATATTGGCGTTGAGTGTGAAGTTGGTACTAATAAAAGTTGCGGGAACAAAGTTCATTTGTGGTACAGTGTGCGCATAAAAAAACGTGCTTAAAATAAAAAAAAGTGCACACGATTCAGCATGCGAAATAAAATTAAATTTAGTTGTTTGAGCTACGGACTGTTGAAAACAACATGGAGTTTGGTGCATTGAACAAGGGTGTCCTACAACTATTTTTGCCAACCAAGCATCACCCACATATTTGTGGAGAACGTATTTATTGCGTACAAAGGCAAATTTAATATCACAGTCACGAAAATCTCCACTAGCACTTGGTTGGAGTTTCGATGAATTGGCACTCTGTAAACACTCTAATACTTTTTTGTGATATGAAAAATGTTCCCCATACTTTTAAGTCCATGCACACTGCTGTCGATGAAGCAATATTAATTGTTAACCGTGA
Source organism: Contarinia nasturtii (assembly GCF_009176525.2). Taxonomy (NCBI): domain Eukaryota; kingdom Metazoa; phylum Arthropoda; class Insecta; order Diptera; family Cecidomyiidae; genus Contarinia; species Contarinia nasturtii. Next base: position 2,538,256 of record NW_022201606.1, read on the forward strand.
CCTTTCCGAAGAAAACAATGCCATCATTTAATTTATAATTTTGCATTTGCATGCACGTTAAAAGTGCAGTGGTTTAAAGCCATTGATGTGAAAAATTTAGCTTTTGTGCAAATAAATTAAAAAATTCCGTGGTTTTCACACCAAATTTATAGTTTGCATAAATATCAGGGATGTTATGAAAACCGCATTTAGTTTGGGTTTGTGCGTTACCCTAGTTTTATCTCTGGACTTGTAGAACATTCAATTAGGCATCCAAAGCACGTGCTATGCATTCGACCAAGTGGAAATACATTGCACTACGCCGAAATGAATGAAAAGAAGTAAAAGCATCCACTGAATATCGTAATAAAAATGAGGGATACGTAATTTTGATATACGTACACTACACTACAGACAGACATATCCACGCTGTAACGAAGCATACAAACATACATATTTTCAAAATTAAATTTTATTACAAAGCGAAACCAGAACACAGTAACAAAACAGACAAAAGGCAAAACAAAAAAAGAAGCGGTTGTGTTCAACCATTACGTGTCGACCATTTTTGATTTGATTGAATCAACATGATTGCGAGTAATAGAAATGAAACCACAAACTGCGAACCTTTGTTCATTCACTGATTACAAAATATTATTTTCGATGAGTCTGATCGATTTGGTGTTGAAGCAACAATATGGAAGCTGTCAGTGCCGATGATTTGCCGAAACATTTTATTGTTGTGTAATCGGAAATTGGAAACCATTCTATCAAATGCAAGGGAAATAACAAATCGAATTCATCAAACACTAACAAACGTTTTAAAACATTGTGCATGGTGTGTGCAAACCATAAATTTCAATTCAAACACCAATTAAATTCATATGTAAATATTATAAGCGGATTTTACTCTCAATTGCTTTGTATCGCGATACACTAAACAGACAAACAGACGGTGTGTATAAAAGGCTTGCTCGTACGCCGAATTCAATATTACGAAATTAGTTGCAATTGATTTGACCACTTTTTTGCAAATCACATCCGCCAAATCAGCTTGAATTATGGGCGTTTGCTTGAATTTTCTCTTTATTCGATCTAAAGTGTTAAAAGTCCAAGATTCATCTTCTAATAAATCTCGAAATTTATGTGCTCATTGTTTTGAATCAATCGCTCGCTTTCTCGTTCGTCTCATTTTAAATGTATAGATTCATTTGTGTCGCGGCAAGCAGCACACAATATTTATGATGCTTTCAACATTTATTTAAATTTGGTACATTTCTTTATATCTTCATTCCTATTTTGGTGAATACAAAACTTCCAAGTGGAACCTCTTTTAAGAATGTAAATTATTGGGTGCTCATGCTATCTTGGGGCATTTTTTGGGCGGCATATATGTTTTTGAAGGTTTTCCGCATTAAAATCACATAAATTATCGAGTTGAATGCATTCGAACGTCCAGATTTTGAATTTATTGATTTGCTGTTTCCAATCGAATTGGCGAATCGGTAGCATTGGCGCTCGCTCATTTCATTGGCAATATAATCAAAATGCGAATATCTAATGAAAAAATCATGAGTATCTAATGGGAAAGCGAATCGAATTGAAAACTTCTTCAAACATATTACATTCTTCACGTTCACATAATCGTTAAATTCGTGAAATTTCCCCACTCAAGCATTTGCAATGCCACTCGAATGCTGCTATTTCCAGTCATTCTTATCTTCTGGTTCAATTTAAGTTTCCAACTTGGAGCGAAGCAAAGCAATCATATTAATTACGCATGAAAGTGCTCTTCCATACAATACTTATGGAATTTTGTGAAGTAGCCAAATTTTAACTTGAATTTTACTACCAACAATTGCTCTCACATTACTTTTCTGATATGGCGTAAGTTCCTTTTTTTCCGTCGTATGTCCACTAAATTCTGCTTATTGGAATTTTATTCAACTCTTTTGCACTTCAACCAACAACTACCGCTGTGGGTGTGTGCCATTTATGGTAGCTCGAAACTCCATTCTCCGTAAATGAGACTATTTCAACAATTAATTTAATGACACTGACAAAAGGTTTCCGAAAAAAAGCTGCAGACATTATTTTCGAGCGATAGCTCGTTCATAGGCTACTTCAATTGTCTTTTCAGTGGCATTAATAAATAGTCTAAGTGGCAATTCAATAGTTTTCTACGAAAGCATAAAGAATAGAAACTTTTGATAATCTTCTTCGTTTCACGTGTTCCGTCTGACAAACGAACAATGTTACATTGTAAAACTAGTTTGGCGCGAATTAAACGGAAAAGGTATGCATATTTTTTGAACGAAAGAGAAAAAAAAAATTGTAACCGTCATTGCATAATTCTAGTGGAAGGAAGTTTAAACGAATCACGTTCATTGAACCAACTTTTCGGCGAAAGTTATTCGAGTTGCTGAAACAACAATAACCATTTTAAAATCCTCTTTCCTCTTAAGTATCTTGAACAATGGTTTTTATTCAATTTTGAGAGACAATGATCGATAAAGTTGGAATGAACCATTGTTAATGGTGTTTTTTAGTGGAAAATAGAAGCTTAAAATTATTGAAAACTACAAAATGTTGTAATAAATTTCGTCAATGGCCCACCAGTAAAAAACCTAATAGCACCAGCGTCACGAGAGTTGAAGTTTAAACAAAAAAAAAACCCAGATAAACAATAAGAAAGAGATTGGAATGTCATTTCAACCAAAAATAGAGATGAAAAATTACACTTTGTAATGGGATAGTTCCGCATCCGTTGACTATAGTCACAAAAATTGGTGAAACAATTACGACAACTGTCGCTGAAATCAAACCGTACAATATGTTCTGCAGAAGAAAAAAGATTGTCATCTAAATCGGACCAACAAAACAATTTGCATGTAAATTGAAATTTGAATATTCGGAAACTCCGATCGAATGCCAAATGCTGTGGCTTTGCCACCAAGAGTCAGGCGTATAGCAGAACATAAAAATACTTCAAAAAACAAGTCCCAAAATTGTAAACTGAGCCATACTATTGTGATGCGTGTGTTTTGCATTCGACCATCATTAAAGTCTGCCAAAAAAAAAATCACTGTACATGACAACCAGCTACACGAAACGTTTTTTCTCTCCTCATTTCAACCGAAAAATTGATAAAAACGAACAAAATTCAACAAAACGAAAAAATACAGCAAACACACGCAAACACACATCCAACACATTCATTAGAAAAACCAATGGTTTCTAAAATGTTCTAAAAGCGACATTGAGCACCAACCAAATATGGTTGCTCTATCTTGTATTCAAATGTGGTTATGTTATTCACTGTTGTTCGTATGAGGAGAAGTGGCTAAATAAACACAATGATGAAAATTACGGTTAGAAAAAAAGAGAGAGAAAAAAACGTGGAAGCGAACAGAGTGAAGAAGTTTTTTTGCGTTGGCTAATACATATGCGTTAGCGGTATGCAGCGAAATGCGTTGTAGGAAGTTGATTGTTATATTCTTTTTTTGTAAAACGGTTAGATAATTAATGAATTGTTTTGCGTGCTGTGCTGAGTCGGTTGAGTTCGTCAATGTTTTTAAATGCTGTCCAGAATTGGTGAACGGTGTGTATGGTGTGTGTCATGCAGCGCCGTTTTGATTTATTCAACGGCCGACAAATTTTTGTTCATTTGTTCGAATCAAGTAATATAAATATGGCATAACACGCAGCGCGAAAAATCATAATAATAAATCCAATTTTCGGTGAGAAAATGTGGCTTATTTCAAAAAAATAATATACATCAGTGAATGAGAAACAAACAATGGGTTATTTAATAAATTGGCTATTTTTCGGTTGGGAGCTACACTACGTTAATTTTATTTTATATAGCCGCCGTAAATGATTTGCAAATACATAAGTAAAACATATAAGCACATAAAGTAGAGTCTAGTCAATTTCCTTTCATGTGTCATTCCACTCGGTCGTATCAAAATCAAGAATTAAGCCCATGATGTAAAATTGATTCAGATTTTGCTCTCATTTTTACCATTCGGTGCCCGAAAAAAGAAAATGAATGAACGAAAGCGACTAAGGCAAAAGAAAAACCAACAACAATGTGTGAAATTCCCATGATTGTAATGACTACGACAACAGATACCCCGGAGCCAGTCAAACAGAATCAAGAGCATATATCGAAATTGAAAGCGACGATACCCCCGAGAGAGAGAAAGAGAGAAACGAAACGATGTTACGCCATTGAAAACAAAAACCGAATACATTAGATTATATCTCTTAACGTGCATGCATATGTACGAAGACATTAAGTAAGTTACCGATCGGATTGTGAGACTTGTACTACCAGCAAGTTTCTTTTCATGTTTTTGAAGCCAAAGCTGGCATTTTCATTTTCCATTTCGCGTTCTATAACATATTTGCGTCACTCGCTGCTTGCAACTGTTTGTGTGCAAGAACATACAGCGGGCTTATGCACAATACAAAATCGAGTTATGTGTTATAATATTATGAAGTTACTCGTTCGCTGAATGGAATTAAGCGCAAAATCGAAATAAACAATTGCGTTTTGTATGCAGGCAAATTTATAAAACGACAGACGGCAGTATGAGCGCAAATGAAGATGTTAATAAGAGAAACGTGTAACATTATTCAAAATGATAACGCAGAACCAAAAACAAATTGTTACTGACGCCAACCAGCGAAAAAACATGACGTTGACTCTCGAGAGCACGAGATCCCTGAGATTATAATGTAATAATCACAGTTTTAGTTCACACAGCGTAAAAGATCTATCGCATCATGTTCAGAGTTAGCGCTTTTTTTTGCATGTTTCAACCGTGCGCACGGCAAACAAACAATAAGAAAATGAAATTAATTGCATTTATTACGAGATCACAAGCAAATACAGCGAAGAAAAAAGATCGACGTTATAATCAAATGTGTCAAAGTACATTTAGCATTGTGTTTTTTAGAGTATAATAGTAGCAATCAGAACCGAACATTTCAGAGCGAATTGCGATTGAGTGTATAGATTTTTTCACGGCGATACAGTAATTGACTTCAAAAACTCATTACAAAATCTATGATTTATTGCATTCTCAGATTGATTTCTGTTTTGCTTCCTATCGGCGTCAGCGGCACCGCATGTGATTCGTGACTAGTAACAAAAATCGTGATCATTTTCTTTCGTTCCTTTCTACCTTCTGGTCTGATACAATTGGTGATATTGAAAATTCAAAGTTTACTTAAGAATGCATGAAACATTCAACACATTTTATTCTCGTGTGAATATTATTGATTTCTATTCCGCAAATGCACGTATGTGTTAAATGCATTGACAGTACTGTTTCAATATATTCATTTTTATTGTTTCCGCCACACCGAAAAAAACGCCGTCTCAATAAAACGTTTTTATTGCTTTCCGCAAATTATTTAAACCCATTTTACTTTTGAAAAAAAAAATGGCAATAATAAAAAAAGTGCACGAAGAAACGAGGCAATTTACAAAGCATGCTGCTGTGGGTCAGATAACATGGGCATAATTCATTTTGCATGAAAAAAAGGCAGTTCACGATAGCAAAACTTGTGCTAGTACAAAATGAAATTGTTCTGATGATTGTTGGAAACAGTTTGAAACATTGGTTGGAGTACCCAATATTTGCGGTTGTATTTCCCGCTATCCCGTTAGTTTTCGGTTGGCTTTGATTCTTTATTTGTCTGGTTGACAGTCGCGAATATAATTTAAATCAGCGATATGGCTGTGACATTATTTATTCATGTTTGCCACGACCACAAAACCACATTCGAGTATATTTGTGTGTGTGCGCGCCGCGAAGCATGAATTTTTATGATGTTTGGTGTGTTTGTGTGTGCGTGCCCGCATTCTCATATTATAACTTTATTCCATGAATTTAACCGAAAGAAATGAATTGCACCGGTGCAAAATTGTTGAATTTTTGCAAAAGCCGCAGTAATAAATTCGACGCACAACATTATAATTGGCCGAATGAAACAGAAGTGTTAAAGAGAGTGTGTATAACATCGGCGGGCCGGATGGGACTGTATTCATTCACTTTATTGATAGTTTGCTGTGGCAAAAGCCACCAATGAACGGAAAATATTTATGCGTTTGAACCATTGAAATAAATTGATTTTAAATTAGCCGCAACATTTTTCAGACACGTCGATAATGTGCTCCATGCATTCCAATCCATCGTAACAAAGTCAATAAAATTATTGGCAAATTCAAATTTTCGGTTTTTAACATGATTTTGGTTTTGATTGTGACTTTGAGGTTGTTCAACGTCGATTGCAAGGATGACAAATGCGGAAATGATTTATTGAGCCACAATATTGTAAGTGAAAATGAATGATTTATTGCTGGAAATTGAATTCTGTGACAGATGGAAGTAAACTTCATTAAATGAATAATTGAAAATCGTCGAAACTTCACATTCACCTTATGCAAATGCGGCAATCGATTGGAATTTGATTTGAGTGGCAAGCTTATATGTTATGATTGACAACATGACATTCATACCAGACTGATATTTCATGAATGTATTTATCCTTATCTATTTTCTCTGTTGGAATTTTATGTTTGTGTTTCGAGAATTTCAAGATCATCCTACAGGTTTCAATTATTATTATTATCTTTGCCTCTCATTCTATAGCTTCATTTCTCTATGTGCAAATGCATCTGATTGGATTGTGGTTCACTCATCATGATTGTAAACACAATTAAAAAAACAGTTAAATGTTTATAGGCAAAATGTTTGTTGTCGTGATTGAGAGCAATTTTCATTGGGGTCGAACGTGATGTAGAATGA
>NW_022201606.1:2545065-2595632 GCF_009176525.2 Contarinia nasturtii
CGTGATTGAGAGCAATTTTCATTGGGGTCGAACGTGATGTAGAATGATATTTACCAAAGCTATAATCAATCAAATTGTGTGTCATTTAATTATTAACAAATTCTCACCACGTTGATGTAGGCTCGATATCACTGCAATTCAAAATTATTTGCTTTACTATTCTACTTGATGCAGATTGTCGAATATGGTTATGTCGTATTTTGTTAATTGTGTCACGTTTTAGCTGGCTGAATTTTCGAATAAATTGTCAACCATTTTATTTGTCAATGCAAGCGTTAATTTGTCTTGTTTGTTTTGTGTCAATTTCAGATGGACGCTTCGAATGTCGATTGAACGAAGTGAAGTTTGTGTCGCATACTACATGTGTAAAAAGGTGGCGAAAGGCATAAATTAGTCATGTTGCTGCAATCAGGTCAACATATGGGCGTCGATCACATATATCATGTGAACGATGCGTCGAAAATGCCGCCGCCGCCAACAATTCTCGCCGAGAATGAGGTGACTCGATATTTGGATTTAATTCAAGATACGCTAAAAGACGGTTGGACGGTACACGCGACAAAAGAAGGTCGTCTCTACTACTGCAAGTAAGTTTTTCGCATTTTTTTTTATTTCAAGTTTTGCTAGATATGCTATTTCATGTTATTCGGAAATTTTCGGTATATTCACACTCGCTGTATACGCTTTTACGCCTTGAACGTACGATGCCAATAAATTCATTCATAAACCGAGCTGAAACATAAACCTCTATACTCTATATATAAATAAATCGAGCGATATAGATTCAATGCTCGCTTCAAAAAGAATTTTCATTCGTAGGAAGTTTAATGAAATTGTTTTTTTCATTTGCACACATTTTTCAATTCAATTCGAGGCTAATCAAGAAAATATTGACATTGAATGTGATTTCCGTAAAATGGTTATTAAATTGTGTACAAATGCATAGAAGTGAAGTGATTCAATATGACTGTGTCGAAAGCTCGAAAGCAACGATGAATTTTCTTTGAATGTCATATATTTTTTCTCTCTCTCTTAATATCCTGTCGAACCAATCATTTCGTCAATCCTTTTACAGCCAATTTGCAATTCAATAAATTGAGTTTTTGTAATATTCGTTCCTTTTCAAGACATCGACATTTAAATATGGTTGATATTTTGGCGAAAACTATAAAAAAATAAACCAAGAGAATAAAAATTTTTTGACAATATTGGGAGAAGGAATTCTTAGGAATTCTTTGTGGCTTTCCTTTCATTGTTTGCATTCTGATGCAGTCAAGCATGAAATATGAAATTTTTGCATTCGACTCTGTTGACAGCCAGAAATTCGAGACAGAATTGCGATGTGGAAATGTTATTGTGGGAGGGAAAAGCCCTTTTTTGTTCGATGGCAATATGTTTATATCAAACGCATAGCACCATAAATTCCGTGCTGCCAAAGTGTTGACGATTCCATTTGGTTGAAATGTAACCAAGTTCAATGTAAAACATTTCAAGAATACTGCAGTCACCACTGAAACTCGACTGGGGAATTCAGATTTATGATTTATGCAGTACAGCCGCAGAATCATTCCCGTTCCGTTGAATACGAATTTTATTCTATCTGTTATTCCTGGAGCGATTTTTCGTAAATCGAATATTGTTACATTCTACGAATATAGTTCGATTTGCATAAGTATGTCTTACAATACATACTGTATATTTTCGTTCACGTTTAATAGTTTTTTGTTTGTTTGTTTGTTTTTGCTAACCCGAAATGAAAAATATTAGCAAAATCAAAACCACCGACGGCAACATTCTGTTCTACGTTTGTGTTGTATAAAAACTCTATGCAGCAGAGCCCATCGAAACTAATTCATGGCATATGTTGCTTTCCTATCCAACTTGCATATACCTATCGTACATGTGTGACCTTTGAATTTGGAAAGCAAATAGAATTCAATCCGCAGCCGATATTGGTGCTGTTCTCAATCGCGATGCGCAACACAATGAAAACACCGCTTCGAATTTTCTATTTACCTTTTGCGAAATCAGTCTGCTGGGAATTCGATTTCAGTTCATGAATTTCGTGACGTATACCGTATACACGCGATACAAGACATCACAAATTAGCTTCGTCTGTACCACCAATCTGTACTAATAGCAAATGGCTTGTTATCAATGCCAAAGGTTAATCGTTGATGTTGTGCAACATTCTACTGTATTTGAACAGTTCTTTGCTATGTTCCTTCTGCCTGACTGCTTTTTAACGGTATAAACTTGTGTACATGGCGTCACATGATACGGAAAAATAACAAATAATAACATACACACACGCACACCATCTATACCCTGTCTCAAAAGTTCAGAGAACATTTATTTCCGAATTATTCATGCACATTTTAAAGTAGTGCCCGAGCCAGAGCTGTATTGTTATGGAGAGAAAACGTTGCCTTTCCTTGTTTATTGTGAAGACTTTGTAAAGCACTGCCAACGTTCAGAACTTTATTTATTGCTACAAGTTTGCTCAATTTGATTCGCTATTTTATTGACATAAGTCATTTTCAACGACGTTTTTCTAGCTAACACTTTATTACGCTTTGACAGCATTTCAACTTTTTTCTTCGCATTGCAATCCCCTTGCAATTGATGCAATTGCAAAATCCAGAGCAAAAATTACTTGCTCACAGAAAAAAAAATGTTTGCATCAGCTTGAGGTTGATATCGCTTGGAATGACGGTGTAACTGCAGGCGAAAGAAAAAAAAGTGTACAATATGGTTTTGTTAAAAGTTAAATGCAATGAAACATATGCAGCAAGTGCTTCCCAGATGTAATGAAATCATGCAGGCAGTGCGTTTCAATCAATTCCATTTTTACTTTTGAACTAGCTCAAAGTTAGCGCACAATTGGCTCAACAATGAAATACATACGACAAAGTAATCAAGTGTCTTTTATGCGAGCAATTTAATTTGAAAGAATGTAAAATATTTGTTCGTTTCTCATGAAAATTATAAAATGTCAAGCATATTCTGTCAGTCATTGTTGTTGTTGCTGCTGCTGTTTTTGCCCTTTTCCCATTCCAATTAATGCGAGCAATTCCATTTCTCGCCACATGAACTTCAACATGTAATTACGCTCCAACATTTTCAATGAAATCATTTCGAATTTCAAGCAATTCTTTCACCATGCATTACTCCACTTCGGCACGACCATTGTTGGTAAAATAGTCTAGCGGCAAGTGTATGCATACAGCAAAAGTATCAAAATTCCAAACTCATTTTTGATGGAATTTCGTGCGAGAATTGTCTCTTTCATAAATGAGTTTAAATCTTAAATTTTCTCATGATAAATTTTCCACCAAAACAGATGACTCTCATTATTTTATCCATTATTTTGTGGAAAAATTCAACAGCGTTAAATTTGAAAGGATTTTTGATTTTGTTACACTCTCGGCGCATATCTTGTCTCTCGACAACATTTCCAAAATTAAGATATGTTCAAATGTATTCAGTAACATTCTGCATTCTCCTCGATTTGTATGTACATCAACTTTTATTTCCTTCAAACTGTAATGCTTTGTGACTTTCGTATCAATTTTCACTGTTCGAGCGAGACAAACGATGCCTTGACAAAAATACATTTTCATCAAATATCGTTACAAAGCAATGAAGTTAAATAAAGCGTGCACAACATTTGATGGTTTTTCAGACACCAAAATCGACAAATATATTGCCGAAACATGATATGAAGATAAACAGTGGACACTATTCTATGTGTCATTTCATTTTGGGTCACTTCATATTTTCAACTCGATTACAGCACTTTTAGCCGAATGATTTTGAAAATTTAGTGTATTTTTATGAGATGATATATCCATTTCTTCGAATCCTTCTGCTCTCCTTTTCATTTATTGAAGACGACATTCGGTTTTTGTACATACGACACACGAAGTCATTTCGTTACGCATCGTGAATGCGAAAAGATAACTCACGGGACACTAACGGATGTGTTTATCAAAACTAACTAAATAAAAGTCACAACAATGGTGGTAAATATTTTCTTTCAGAGAATCTCCTTCATCGACGTTTTCGTAGCACTGCACAAAGAATTTGAGAACACTCCATTTGGTTGGGGAATGCTCATCGATTGGAAAATCGACTATTCCTTTCTTGTACATTGAATTGTTTGGCCAAAGAATGCGTTGTCCATCATTCAAAGTGGTGTCGCTTGGATGATACTAGCGAACGGCGAAAACCATGTTAAAAGATGTAAGAATATATTGCACTGGTGAAAGCCGAACGACTTTTAAACCGAAAAATTGACCAGAAAAAAAGGAAGTAGATACAAAAATCATCCATTTCCTCGGGGAATGAAATCAAATATACTATCGTGACATTGTTTTCGGTTCGTTAGAAAGATATGTGCAATTTTCCTTATCCTTTCCATAATATCGTCAAGCGGATAAGTTGTAACTCACAGCTGAACAGATCGATAAAGCTTTATAGTCGTGTGCGTCAAACGTACAATCAACTGTGACAGACTCTCAGTTGCACAATCGATAAGAACAAAAGCGAATTTCAAATGAATTGAGCGAGAGAGAGAGAGAGCGAATGAACAAATCGAAACCACAAACCACAATCCATGGCAAAACTTTTATTTCTCATTGGATTATTTCGTTTCGTGACTGGAAAGACGAACGGTTTATTTCACATTTTTAATGTTCAACAAAAAAAAGTACGCGCCGTTTTTTTTTTGTTAAATTCTATATCGGCGAACAATGATGACGAATTGGGGGGAGTGAGCGTTGATAGGCAAACCAAAAAGTCATTGAAGTGTATTGAAACGTTTACACACGCACTCGTTCACTATCAACCATCATAAATTCGCTTGGCATGAGGTTAAAGGGGAAAACTGCCTTTCATCATGATGAAAAATATATATTTGGAAACACTTTTTTTCGAAAATTGAACTTTAGGTTAATGCGTTCTTGAAATAAATCCCAAAAATTTATGGACAACGTTATTCTCGGCTAAAACACATTTTGTAGTTACAATTTTTATTATTTTTTTTTTCAAGATCGACGTGAACCACTATAGGAAATGGAAAGGTGGTATATAAAATATTTTTTGTGCCATTTGTTTACCAAAAGTAATTAAAGAAGAAAAGATATCTGCTTTTAACGTGGCCATTGCATTGTAGTTAAAATTCTGTTTTAAGCCGAATATGGTTAGAATTATCCGGCGTGCACATTGAATTGATTGAAATTCTCAAATTTCCAATCGGATTACTTTCAATCTCTCACTCTCTTATTCTAATAGGATTATCTTGGTACCACAGTCTAGTGCGAATTTAATTGAATAAACGAAATAAAATCTCACTGTCAAGCAACGATATTCTCAGCGGTATTTTGCAATTTACTCTGCGGAGATGCTACGGACACCAACATATTTTAACGGAATTATTTTCAATCTTTTTTCACTCATTTTAGAATGTGCTTCTGAAAGGAGATTTTTTGTTTCGTTTTGTTTGAATAAAAGCGAGAAAAAGAGTTGTATTCTTCTATTTGGTGGACGAAAAAAAAGGTTTTAACATTGAAAATTTAGAAAGAACAAAAGTATTCATACAATTGTATAACAGTGTATGTATTGCTTGTTGAAACCAGGACAAAAAACATCCGAGAGGCGATGAAACATCAACAAAGAGTATCTATGTGTACAGACACTGGCGAGAAGTTCTCGTCGGGAACGAAAAAATGTCATTTTAACCGAAAAAGTGCCAGTTGGTTTTACAATTGAGTATTTTTCTTCCATTTTTTTCTCCGTCAATTGTTGTTAGCTGTAAATTACGTACAGTTTCTTTTTTTATTCATATCACAGAAAATTTGCTTCTGTTATCTCTTTGTCCACATTATGACTCTCTCACAGCCGTTTTATTTGCGCGAATTTTCCCCCACGACTGAATACAAATGACGCTAATGTTACTTGCTTTTTCTCTCTTCTCCTTTTCCCGTTGAACTTTCCACATATTTTCTGTTTCGTATGGTCTTCAACAAAGCAAACACTTAAGCCTAAATGGTTTAAAGTTCTTTTTCTCTCGTATGCACATATCTACGGTTGTGTTTTTTTCTTCCCCGGTGATGGAGTGACCGATTTTCTTTTCATGTCTCAAGCGACACAAGTGCCTTTTCCTCAAACATGAAAAAGATTATGTTCAAGCACAAAATAGCCTTTTTTTCATTTACACTTATATCGCGCTCTCAAAGTAAGCGCAACTGAAATTAAAAAGCGCAAAAAATAAAGTCCAATTATGTCAAGAGGAACAAAAATAGACAATTTTCCTCCAGATTGCAATGAAAAGAAAACAGGTCAACTGCTGCTCAATTTATGCCCGCTTTTTACAACACAAATATGAATATTGAAAATTTAAGTCAACTCGATTCCGTCGTGTTTGCGACGTTGGTTTTTTTGTTGTGTTCAATCCCACCGAATATAATACATCCCTTTTTATCGGTGAAGGTTCTTTTCTTTTACTCAGAAAATCCATCGTTTTTTTAAGCATATGTTATATACTTTGTTTTTATTTATGGAATGACGCAGATAGATTGTACGATATAATATGATGTATCACAATTTTGACACACCAATTTTTTTGCGTACAATTCAAAAGTCAAAACAAACGAAATCAAAACCATATATGATAAAAAAAAAAATCACAAAAAACGTAAAGGGTATAAATCCATTACAAACCATTGCACAAATGGGACCAAAGATGTGAATTGATTGACGAGGCAACAGTAATTCAATTGATCGTTTGGTTTCAATCGCATTATCGATTCGTCAAATGTGCGATGTTCAATCATTCGTATTTTTAAGTTCATGAGTAACTTGAAGGTAAAAATGCTACTGCCACTTTTGCTGAAGTTCACCATTCCGACGTACACCTCAGGCTGGATTCGAACACGGGGAGAAAAAAATATGGAAAAACAATCCAATAAAGACAGAAGAACTGTGCAAAAGTCAAGTTGATTACTTACATGTACGATTGTTATTGAAGTTGGAATCGCATATTTTTACGTTGAAAAGTTCGTATGCTGTTCGAGACTATTCTCAAGCCATAGAACGTGTTGCAAACATGAAAACAACAAAAAAAAACTTGGTTGATGAAAATGAAAAATTACATCAGAATTGTTTGATGACGTAAATTCTTGTTAATTTGCGCACACAAGGGTGTTTCTAAATTCATTTACAAATAAGTTCATGTTCTTCTAGGGAATATAAATGGCTGGCATTGAATACTGATTGTAATGAAATTCAGCAATGAATATTTAAAAAATGTTCTTGTTCGATGGCAGGAAGATGCATGTTGTAGATTTGGTTTCGTTTTGCTTTGATACAATGTGGTTTTTCCAATAAATTACAATAAATTTTTGAGTTCTTACAATCAACATGGAATTACCGTTACTTGTGATACGTTGCTGATATGTCAAACAGACACAAGGATGTAACATTGATTGTATTCAATGATGTGTAAAGCCCCAGAAATTCTTGCTTCTGGTTGAATATACAGAATTCGCATTATTATCAGAGTGAATGCTTTTGTCTTATTCGGTCCATTGAATCTATGCGTCGAAAAGTTTTCGGAATAGGATTCGTATGTAAATGTTTGCTATTTACTCCCATTCAGCATATAAATCGATATCACGCATAACAAATTACAGCTCAGTCTTTGCTTACAATATACAAACTTATCACAAACATATGCTTCATACCTTGGCATCTTACCTCTATCAATTGCCAACCAACGAACTGCCACTTTTTGCTCTTAAAATGTGCTCACCATATACTTGAGGTTTTTCAAATCGTTTTTCCGTTTCGTTCATCCCCAAGGAAGTTGTAGACAAAGCGACCATCGCGATTCAAACAAAAAAAAATAAAGAAACCAGCAAATTCCGGAAAACGAATGGTTTGCCATAAATTTTATGCTCGCACACGTCACAACAAAAATACCAAGATCCTTCACCACAACCAACAACAAGCAAACTCGCATCCGTCACTATAAAACGGTGGATTATTCACTGATAAAACATGGTTGAGAATCACACTCGGCGTTATTTTGAAGCACAATTATTAAAGAGCTGACTCTATTGATCTGCTCCGGGTATGGTTTTGAAGGGAACCGATTTTTTTTTTCTCTCTTGGCATTTTTCAAGGTTAAGCATTTTGTTCTCTTCTTCCGTCGTTTGCATTTTTCCCACCCCCGCAGCTACTCTCGTTTAATCGACATTTCTTTTGACCTGTAAAATCATTCGCTTTTTATTTGGCCTCGCTTTCAAACGTATTACTTTTTCTAAAAGGATTTACTTTGCGGTCATTAAACACAGAATACGATACTTTACCGACCAGCGGTTAGTTTGTTTTTCATCATCAGTTTATAGCTTTCGATAGCATTCACCCGTTTCACATCGTTTCGAGGTTGTATCGTTTGCTTTCTGTTAAATTTGACCGGGATAAAATAAATTGTGCAACGCTTTTTCTGCACTGTTGTCGATTTTCTGGATTGCATTTGAATTTATTTGAAAGGGATGAATGCAACTAAACCAACTCCAATTGCAAATTTCAAAATTGAAATTAGAAAATACATGCATTTATTTTTCGAATTTATGAGGAAAAAAGTCAATGACATTCATGTATGGTTGAATTAAACCGAATGCTGTAATGAAAGTCAAATGTCATGACACATGTTTTTCAATCGAAATTAAATATATTTATTCAAAAAAAAAGCGACATTTTTTGTTATATAAATGATTAAAGCAAGCTATTAATGCATATCATGATGTTTAAGCTTTGTATCCATTTAGCGTCAACAAGTATGTTATCAAATACACGTGATGTCATGATGCTTCAATATTTGTTGAAAATGTGTAGAAATTTTTCTCCTTGATTCGATTCCCATTAAATTTATTAAATTATATAAACAGTGAAATTTACTCATTTATTTATTTCATGGATGAAAAAAAATGTTCATTATTATGAAATCGAAAACATTGATTACCGTGATGTGAATACAGATAGAAATGTCATCCTTTTGTAAGCACTGTCACCGTCGTGCACAAAGTTTTTCAATTTATATTAATAAACAATCAGTAACTCAATGAAAAATTATGTTCAAGACGTGGTTGTTGTTCAACTTTTGTGAAATTCCATTTTCTTCCATCTTATCGTTTGCAATCATTTTCATACTTTTGTTTACACATTTATTTCGAATGGTTTTCTCATGTTCATTATTCGTGGGTATATGCAGTGAGCGCAAACATTTCCAACTGAGTTCTTACGAAACAGACTGAATCCATCACTCACCTGTTTTTCGCTCGTATATTTTCACATTAACAGAACATTTCAAATAATTTTCAGAGATGATAAAAGTGTATGATAAATAATCTAAAGCTAAACTGCACAATCCAAATAAATGAAGCCTATTTTCTTCAACAAAATTTATTACCGCCTGCCCACATTTACGCAAATATTTATTTATTTCGCATCAGTCGCAGTGGTGGTGCTTTCCTTTCGCTGCTGGATGCACTATGGAAATGACTGTTTATTATTGTACAGAACGAATATGCACCAAGCTGAGAATCGGTCGACGTGATCCACCGAGAAAATCTAGTTGCGAATGCATAAAATATACACGTAAAGTTTTTAAATAAAATTTACTCAAACGTAAATGACATTTCCGCTTACTACCGATACGGAATACAACATGGCATTTCATCGTTTCAGCAGCACATACAAAATGTGTATGCATTCTCTGTAGTCAGTGTTATGTTTGAAATTGAAAATTAAGTGGATGAAAGTAGTTCATAGTTCCACTCAATTTTGCACTAAATTATGCATACAAGCACTAAAATCGGTCGCAACAGACGAGTAGATCTGCGTTTGAATTTTACACGAATTTACCTTAAATAGAGTATGAAGAGACGTACAAATGGAAAGGATGGATTAAAGGAACAAGTGTGACATGAAGTGGAACGTATTTTGTATGCAGAAACGATGAACTTCTTTAAAATAAGATTTTCAATGTGCGAATGGATTTTCACAAGAAGAGCACCAGCACACAGTGCATGGCATTCACAATGAGTGACTATAAATGTCAACATCGACGTCGACATCAACAATTTCTCTCTTTATCCTTCTATCTCTCATTATTTTGGGAATTTATCACAAGTTCGCGTCTCGCAACATGACTATTTGTGATTTTTGATGATATTCGCTGTCACAATTCGGTCCATTTCCGCTGAATGTTGGCAAACATTTCATTCTTTTGTGAAAAATCATTGCCTTTGATCATAGCGCATTCTTAACAAAGTAGCCAGTCACTGATAAATGCTCACACTTTTTCAAACTTAAGTAATGACTGTTTTAAGTAAATCTGCAGAACTTTTTTGGCACTTGAAAATTATAATAATTATCATTGCATTAAAAATGTCTTCATTTTCATTACTTATTTTTACATCTGCCGACCAATGACGTCTTCTTTACTTTTCTCAATGAAAGATATCCGTATTAGTCGCAGAAAAACACTCTCAAACGGACAGAGGTCGTAAAATGAATTTAAAAATATCTTTGCCCATGTCTCGGTTGAAGCGAGTCGGTTCTGAATCAGTTCAAAAGATAAAGCGTGTTTGACTAGATATACAAACAGTTGAAAAATCATTTCATCAATACGATATGGTTTAATGACTCTTTTCAACTCTGAGTATTTGCAGAAAATATGAAATCATTACGTCAACAGTGAACTTGAAATGATTGGGATGATTTCAAAGTAAAGTGAATAAATAGATTTACTCTTCGAGAAGAAACAACATTATTAAGTTAATGAACTTTTGAGTTTTTGTAGCGCAAGTCACAGATTTAACGATTTGTGAATTGTTCACAAAATCGGGAAATACTAGAAGATGAAAAACGAATGGACGAAATAAAATTAAATCTCAGCGTTGAATACTCAGACGGCTTCTTTTGTTTGCAATAAATAAAGCATTTTCGTTTGAAAACACTGAAAATCAACTTAAAATAACATACTATTTCACCGAACGATAACCAAACTGTTCACTTCTTGTACAATGTTTGGCTCAACAATAAATCATCGTCCTTAAAAATCAACAGCTTAAGTAAACCGGAAATGTGAGTCATGTATTTGTGCAATGGCAGTTCAAAGAGAAATGGTCCTCGTTGTGCTTTCGATGAGTGCTTAAATTGAGTGGTCGTTCTACCTCCAAGCAGTGATTCAACGTAACATTGTTTTGTCTGGCTTTTATGCCGAAAAAGATAATCGGTGTTCAAATCATAATTTATCTTTGCGTCGAGCATATAGTTCAAACAACCATCCTGTTACACACACACAGAGAGAAGCACACGAGTGTTGATACTGCAAAGAAGGCATTTTATCTTTTCGATTTTTATCATCGTGTTTTATGTGCATATTTCACTATTTCTCAAGCAGTGTTTTGGCCCATTTTTTTTTGTTCTTGTTTATAAAATAACAAAACCCTTAAATAAGAAAAAAAATGTCTATCAAGCACAGACCGCATGATGATGTGCAACATAGTCTGTGATACACAATGCGGAAAATGACTCTAGTATGAATTTATGTTATACGTGCAATCGACATGGCATTCGTTTGTATGTATGAATTTGATTTCGGATGTTGGTGCTTTTTTTTTAAATAAAAGGCCGACAAGAAAATTCACTCGTATCTCTTTTATAACACAACAAAATGATGACATCATATTCTTTGCCAACCATACATTCGGCACTTTTATAGGCCATTTTATTTATTGTTTTTTTTTTTTGTTGTCGTTAAAGAATCTCGTATGAAATACGTTACGATAACCGTAGTTTCGGGCTTGCTTTCGGTGAGTGCGGTTTTTAGCTTATTTTATTTTTATAGCTCTCATCCATCAACATTATCGCTGTGCTATGAGAATCTAGCTACTAGCTTTACAGACAATACCAAGAAAATTGAAACCGAATGCATACATTTGAATGTGAAGTCCTTTGGTGTGCACATGGTAGAATACACTAAAATAGGGCAAAATGTCGTCTAAAACCGTCACTCAATAGATAAAACCCGCAACAATCCGACGTGCAGATGACTGATTGTTACACTGGCGTCACAATGCGAGTGAATTGAAAGCTTAGCACATGAGTGCACGCATCACATCCAATTGAGACTTTGGCGGCTCTAGTGCGATTAGCGGCATGTGCGTTCACTTCAACCTTGTCTATACAATTTTCTAGCATACACAGTCCTTATTATTATGTGTGGTTTATGTATGTGCGCTGCGACAGTTCGGCAAAATGTGAAAATATCAAGTGTAGCATGTGTGCAAAAATAAAGTAGAAATCATCCGTCAGACACTTGAAGTATTTTCCACAAGCCATTCGATTGTTTTGTATTCGTTTTTTTCTCAATTCATTCACATGCAGCCGCTCATTATGTTGATTTAGCATCGGTTTTCCATGTGTGCGCACATACAGGAAGATGAAAAACAATGGAATTTACCAGATGAGATTCGAAAAACAGTACAACTTTACAGAAAACTGGATTTTATTATGTCAAAGATTCTCGATGCCATTGTTAAACTGGAGACACAAAGTTGAAACGGTTCGACAGATACATACGGCAATGAAAACTCAGAAAATTAGAAAATTTTGCCGTAGATTTTGTCGTCTTCAATAAGATCAACATTGTTCTAGTGCAACATTGCTGAGAAACACATAACAACAATGACTTTAAGTATGCTTAATTAAACAAAACACACAATACGTTCATCCTGCTACTGTTCTTCATCTCGTTCTGATGATGCTGACATTCTTTCACATATTTTTTTACAGCATCTCATTTCGCAGCTCGCTCTCGGCTATGTACTTTACGTGTATGCGTAGAGCGCTGACATAATGGTGATGAAAATGTATTTCACTTGAATTTCATTCTACGTTTTTATTCACGTCATTTCTTGAGCATTACGAACATTACAGACAGTTGCATCATTTTAGAATACTTGTGACGCGATAATTTACAATCAGTGTACCAGGGATTGTGTTTTAAAAATGATAAATGCTTGTGATAAAATTACATGCGAAATAAAAACAACAGAGTTCAGATTCTGTACAATCATAAAAAAAAGGGGGGGGGGGGGGGGGTTGTAAACATTTCGTGGTAACCAGCTTTTTTTTGTACATGTTCGCCAAAATTCAATTTGATTAATGGAAAGTACACCGTTGTACGAGGAATGAAGAATCGCATATTCAAGCAAGAAAAAAAATCAAATAAAATGCTCGTTACACGCTTAAACTATACGCTTGTATGTACAACATCCATTTCCTCTTTCATCAAAATCCCAAATTAAAAGCTTCTCACCGTTTCACTCAAACAAAAGTTCTCAGCATCCATTCAATTAAGAGAAAAACAAAAGTTACGCCCGCATGGTGTATTTCTTTAATTCACAAACACTATCGTTTTATCTAACTGTGCGATTAATTATTTACATTAACAATTGAATGGGTTTCGTGTTTGTTTTATCAGATTAAAAGCCCGAACCATGCACGTCTCCTATTCGAGCTGATTGTGTGCATAATGGCTTTCGTATGGAATTGACTTGTTTTATTAATTGACTGTCGGTGTTTCCATTCACTTTCACTTCATTGATTTGACCATATAGACAAGTCGTAGGTAAACATCGATGGCTGCCATAGTCACGTACAATCCAGCCACTCTTAGCATTGACGTTTTGGGATTTAAACGATTGACGCTTTTTGGTTGATCCAATTTGCATTTTATCGCCCATCTTAGCCACTGTATATCCGCGAAAAGAGTTAGATGATAATGACTTGTTTTCCATAACAAAGTTAACAAAAAGTAAAGCTGATTTTGGTTTGTAGCTACGGTCACTTGAACAAATTGGAGTGGCATTTATGAACCAATTAACCTGATTAAATGAAGTCTGCGCCATAAATTCAATACAAACACAATTGGTGGAAGCCATTCTAAATTATGACCGGATTAAATGTCTCAAGGAATACTTAAGAATGGATCCACTGCGGGAGCAGATGCTGAATTTTATTGGAAATTCAACCATTTTCCCCGATTTTTGGTTTACCAATTTACGGCGAATGAAAGCGATTTCAATAAAAAAAATGTGCTATGAATGTGCCACACATACTTGCACACACACACAATTAACACCGTTGTGCCAGACTCTGTATCTACTTCGATGTTTCTGAGTGGAAAACCAATTTTACCGGCTTCAATAAAATGCTCGTGTGAAATTCATAACATTGTTTTCAATTTTCTGCTTCTGATGCATCGTCAAGCATATCTTTCCACAAAGAAGAAAAGAAACGGAGACAGAAAAACAGTACAAAACAAGCAAGTGGATTTTGCTGTGAAGAGTGAAATTTCGCACACAGAAACTAAGGGAAAAAAGGTGTCAAACTACAAGTAGAACAGAGAATCAGAAAGGAATTGCCATTTGTTATCGAATAGTAACTTCGAAATGTTCGAAGCAAACTAACAAACAGTATGTGTATTAATTTAGAGATATATCGAATTGCACAAAAGAATCGCGCGAAAATGTACAACACGTACGTATAACACTGGCAAACTGACGACAGTTACTTTCTGCCCAATAACGGAAAGTAAGCAAGCAACAACAACAACAGCTGAGTGTACAGAGTTTCTTTTAAAAAATAAATACTTTTGTCTTGTTAACATGAATTTTACATTTTGTTCTTACAAACTGACGAAAGAAGAATGAGGCAACAGAAAAGAATTGGCAAAAGAGTGAAGAGAAAACGACATCAACTTGAGGACGATAGAAAGCAGAAAAGTGAAGAAGATAATAAAAGGGAGAAATTTTATCACGTCCATCGTCATATTCGCTCACATTTATGTGTTTCGCTTTGCGATGTGCATTTCACTTGGTTAAACTCAAAGATTGTCAAGTTACGGCAACAAAAGATGGCACACATTTTTTTATATTGAAGAAACAAATACAGAAGAGCCATCAAGAGATATAGAATTGGGATAGAAATGAGGAAGACAAGAAAAGAAAAAATGTCAACGCAAATAGGTACAGTCGAAATGCAATTTTATCCCGCCAATAATAAGCGTGTACAGCATTCTTTTCAATTTTTCTGCGCGAACATACAAACATACAAAGACATTTGATGTCAAAGTATATCTGTTTTAATGGCAATTTCGGGTGGTTTTCATCACATTTGGCCCCGCATGATGTTACATTTCACAAATCTTCTCTTGATTCCATTGGATTGTCAACATCCATTCGACGACTTTTGGCAGGATTATCAAAGCGCATTGACTTATAAATTTTGAATTCAGTGTACCAACAGCTGAAGCATCATGTACGCAATGAAAGAGCAACAAAGCGTAATTCGTTTGAGATACACAAGCAAGTCAATGTAAGGATCATAATGTGTTTTATGATCCGTTTTAGTGCTTGTTCGCAATAAATTTTATTTTATCGCATTTTTTGCATAGCATAGCATAAATGTCGTTTAGCTACGCGATGCACGACCGTGCTCATTGTATCATTTATCGCGAATAAAATGTCACTGGAAAATGTGCAAAAATAATGAATTTTATATCAGAATGGAATTAATTAAAATTAATGGCAATTATGAGCACATTTGTTCTAGTGCAAACCTTGACATTGGCATAATGTGTTGCTCAGATTTGCAGCATCTACAAATGTGACCTTGAAAAAACTAGTTTTCTCTTGGTACAACAAACTATCTGCAACGGTAGAAACGTGCGCGCACAACATACACTTATCTGCACATCTTTGCACCGAATGTTATGTGTAGCGTACATGGTTTTGGCCATAATAAATCTTGAAATGTAATATCGTTTCATTCAACAGATATATTAATAACGAAAAATTTGTAGCGAAAGTCATCGTATTAAGACGTTGACTTATGTATTCACGCTAACATTTAATTTCAACGGATCATCCTGTCTCCACCCGATGAAAGTTTTGATTTAATCCGAGAATGTTTGTATTTGTTTGCTATTAAATGAGTGTTCCATCGAATGCGCATTTCTTGCCAGCTCAGCTTTTGCTTGGTTCCGTAATTAAAACTTGATGATTGCCAATTGCCTCGCTTCCACATTTAATACGTGTTGGACTCTTTTTTTTTGCGTCAAAAAAACTTTTAATCATCCCTTTCTCTATTTTTTTACTTTTTCTCGATTGTGTTTGTATGGAAAATGTGCTGATCTTTTGTTGGAACAACGAAATTAATTAGGATTTTGTTCGATATCACAAGCTCATGGTAAATGCTGATTTATGTTTAGATATGGGATTTATTTAGATTAAAATTCTCCTTAAATGTACAAGTTTTTTTCATTTTTGCTTCAAGCTCATGGTTTTATCATGTTTCAACGAAATTCCATTGGTATTTTTAATGAGAGTTTTATGAATGTTACAACGATGAAGTAGTATATAAATGACAGAATTCAACTATATACATAATATAAAAGCACATTTATAGACAACGGAACAAATTTTAATTCTCCCTCTTTCGGATTTTGATAGATATTAAATTGCACTTAATTACATTATTTTTCCGTTTTTGGTGCAAACAACAAATACATTGATTTACGAAAGTTTTCCTACATAAAATGTACACTCACATACACATTATTGCGGTAGTGATTATTTACAGCCCTCCCGTGTTCACTGCTTAATACATCCGCGCCATATTCTACTATTCACTTTAAATTTTACATCAGCACAAGCAAAAATAACCGAACACATTTACATACAATGCAAAGTGGTCAAAAATCATACGAAATGATTTTCGTCAATTTCATCGCTTCAAATATTCATAATGGAAATGTTTTTGCTCTTTCCACTGGGAGTAACGGAAAAAGTTTGTGTGTTTGTGTGAAAACAGTTCCATGTTATCCTAGGGGGTAGACATGATTCATTTGATTCACTGTGATTCAACAGATTCACATTGTTTAGATGACATTTGAAATGTCACTTATGTGTCATGAAAGAAATATTTATTGATAAATTAAAATTATTTGTCTTCGAAAAAATGATTTCTTGACGTTTTTTTAAATGTATTAACTCATTTTTTTTTATCTATTTCGTGTTTTTCTAGTAAATTCCAAATAAAATCAACAATAATATTTAGAATTTGTTGAACGATCATGTTAGTAAAACCAAAAGTGATGCTTATTTGACATTTGAATGATTCATTTGATTCACTGTGATTCACATGATTCAAAGTTTTATAATTCGTGTCTACCCCCTTGATGTTAT
The DNA here is from genome assembly GCF_009176525.2 of Contarinia nasturtii. NCBI lineage: Eukaryota > Metazoa > Arthropoda > Insecta > Diptera > Cecidomyiidae > Contarinia > Contarinia nasturtii. Next base: position 2,562,390 of record NW_022201606.1, read on the forward strand.
CACCCCGACAATTCAACCATGCCAAACTGTGAATAGAATATTTGCGAACCATCTATATATATATTGTGGCAGCCACATGCACTCGTTGTTCGTCATGTACAGATTTTGGGTAATTTTGCATTTCCTTCATGTTCGTGCATACCAACAGCGCACCATTATTACGAATGGGTACAAACGTGGCAATATGTAAAAAACAATGAAAACCAACACCGAAATTGAATTACTTTCTGGAAATTAGTGCCTATAACGATGGTGCAATTTCATTTAAAATAGTGTTCAGCATCTAACAAATGTATGCAGTTTCGGCACAATGGCTTTAAGTTATTTTACTTGGACTTTTAATTGCAGTTTATCTGTTTTCAAATTCCCCAGACACACCGGCAAAATGCGGTCGGACATTTTATTTGAATGCAATTTTGTTGCAAACAATAATTCATCACGCCGACTCGAAGGATACAACATTATTTTAACCAAATTGTATACATAAATTAGGCGACAACCCAAACATTTCATCGGCAGGATTGCAGCATGATGTTTTGAGCACGAATCAACCAAAGAAATTATATTCAAATAAAATTTATGGAAAAAAAAGAAACACAAATATCACAACAAAACAATGGTGTGATTTGTGAGGACGTTGAACTTGAAGCTGACTCCATTGGTTGTCACGATTTGCCTACAATTTCTTTTATTTTAAATAAATAGCCAATTTAGGACGCGCCACTGTTACATTTGGCCTTTTGTATTTACATGCATTTCATTTGGAAAATGTCATTCAGCTTTCTTCCTTCGATCACAAAAATCCTAGCAAAAATCCATAGAATTTAATATTTGAAAACTAATATATAAAGAATTCCGCGCAAAATATTCGGTAATAAATTATGATATATCATAAATTCAAAATAAGGCAAGTTATAATCGTTTTACACACGGGAAAACTACATGAATTTTTGGTGAAACTATTTTTTTTCAAAATCCAAAAAACTGTGTCGGAACCATGTTTTTCTCCATATGATTTCAAGTATTTTTGTGTGTGTTATAGGTGATTTATAAATCACTTGTCTCGAAAATCAATATAAGTTTTCCGTGTGTGTAGAAATCGCATAATAGATGTTGAACGGAAGAATGTCTAATATTAACGAATCAGCCAGTATGAACGTTGAACCAGCCCAGCCATCGTTCAATTTTCTATATGATATTGGAATACGGTGCTTGTAAATGCCGCTTCCCTCTTAAATAGAAGAGTGTGCATGGAATATGAATTCCACCCAAAACAAAAGGCATTGTTAAACTTCTATTGAATTGAAGTGCTGTTGAACTGAATAGAATATTGTACTCTTAATCCATTAATGCGGTATATCGGGACACCTTCTGTTCTTATCTTCACTGCGCATTTCGCTTTGTATCATTATTTTTTTTTGCATTTCACACAGAATGTGTGGCGTCAGCAATGACGATATCATTTTAAGGCACAATGACGAACACATACTCGCTATTTCAAACTTAAATAATGCGTTGAATATGATAAAACTTGCTCCAATATCTTGGCCATTTTGCAATTGAAATTGAGAAAGAGAGAAAAAAACTTTGCAAACTATTTGCATGTCCAATAAAATCAACATATGACGGGTTCCTTTTGACGTATATCCGAATGTCTGCGAAAAATGATTCGATCCAAGACAAACTTTCCAACAAAACTTAATCGGGCATGCAGTTTGAAAGAAGCAAAAAAAAAAAGACGACTGAATTTTCTGCATATTTAATTAATTTTCCAACTGAATTGGCTCGAAGTTTTCCCTAGCTTGAAGTATATAGAGAAAATATCATTTCCCATTGATTGATTCGATCTATCGATTAAAGAATAACATTGAAAGCAATCGAATATATTCATTTGAAATGAATCGCAATGGGAAAATGCATGCGAATTGCATCTTAAATCAAACGGTATGAAGTGCAGACGATAACATCGATTTGTAAATTGGAATGGGATTCATTGATTTGGAGCAGTGGTAGCGTAATGCGATTACGTGTCCATTTCAAGTATATTAAAAGCATAACATGTACCCTGGCATGTACCCGTTGAACGGTTCAAGATTTTTCTTCGCGACTACATATTGTGGATATGTGCGCTTATTGAAACTGACTGTGCTATTATGAATCGATGAAACGACAACCGCATCAAATTGAAACGTCATTTAGAGTTTATGATGAAAATGTCGATAAATTACGCTAAGTGGAGTTGGAATATCATATACTCGTTTCGTTGCTTCTTTTTTTCTGCGTGAAAAAATCGCAGCATATATGTGCAAGCGTATCATATGCGCACAAGCTATCGCATCTTCGCTGTCCATTGCTGTATATGTGTGTGTGTGTGTGTGCTTAGACAGTAATTGTTCCGCTTTTCGACATCATTGACGTTCATCGATTTCTTTATGGTTCTTTGTTATTTGTGACGTATGAAACGGAGCAGTCATTTCATATGTGGAGTGGAGATCATATATCGCAATGTATGTTCTTACAATGTATTGCACACTCAAATCAAATGCGACTGCTGCCAAGCAGAAGCGGTGTCTTCATGCGCTCGCACAAATGCAATGCCATTAATATATGCTATCTTGTCGGGCATATCGTGAGCATGGCGTACATGTTTGCTATCTTTTTTAAAACATTGTTATGCAATTAATTTATGAGCATCGTTGCTGAATACTTGCCACTGCGGTTTATCTTGACGTTAAGTCCTGCTCTTTTGAGTTCGGATTAGAGCTGTCGCTTCAATGCAATTACTGTTAAAAAGCAAACGATGTGAAGACAAGCGAATCTGAAATGCTGGAAAGTGTCTTGTTTGGAATGGAACATGAGCAGCTTGTCAATGACCTTTCACGTTCTCAGAAAATTTCATTTATCAATTCACGTCGTTCCATCTCACTCAAAACTTGAACATCAAAAAAAAAAATCGGTTCGAATGTTGTTTAACATTGTATAAATTGAATATCGACCGATACATATCTACAATACCTAGACATTGAATTTCGAGCATAGCTCATACATACAGCAAATGCACACACTTATATGGACACAGAGTGCAATTGCAAACTTGCAACAATACAAGTTCACTAATTGCGTACACGACCGTGCCATGGTTTGCACGATAAAATTGCATACAAATCATGTACATAAGTAACGTTCCATTCGAACGCTTAGGTTTGTGTTTAACTTACATGAGCACAAACGATTTCTCTACTTCATTAAAATCTGATTCACAGTTCGAATGTGTTCATTTTTCCAAATCATATCAAAGTGTATGCAAATCAAATGCTTTTCAATGTGTGCTTCTGTGTATGTTTCTTGTTTTCAAATGGTATTATCTGTGAATTAGCCAAGTTGCCCATGCTCACATTGTTCGTTGAGCACAAAATACAAATAGAAATGTTTCGTGATAAACAATAAGTTCACTTTTTTCATAATACATGACCACATAGTGCTCGCATTCGTAACATCTAGCTTTCAACACAAATACAAAATAAATCTTTGATGTATGGTGATCGATGACCAACAGCAAAACAATCATCACTCAAATACCACATTCAATATTAAATGCAATGACCAACTTAAAGATCCCTTAGATTGACGAGGTAATTGGAAATCGAATAATTAAATACATTTTGATAATTGAATGCATCAGTTCCGTTTAATCGGTTCAACATTTGGTTCGTTATTGTGCACATACGTTGATATCCATAATTAGGTGTTCGAATCAGTTTGGTTTCAATAAACAAACCACAATTGGATAGAATTCATCCAAAGCAGAGATAGAATTCACTTTCGAATCTCTTGCATGCCACAATATTATTCGCTGAACTTGTCAGTGATGACTCGATAAACAAAAACTATACATGTATAGATATCGTTGAATTTTGGTGAAACGAATATTGAATGCCAACTGAATCTGTTTTCAATTTTAATAAAGTCAAAACCAAATAATGAATTTGCATTCAATTCTGTCGAAATATCGAGCATCAGCTATCAAGTGAAATCCAATCGCTTTGACTTCGACTCATTGGCTTTCTACAAAAGAAAACTTTCGCCGGTTGTTCTTGAGCGTTTATCAAATGTACCAAATCAATGCGAATACCCCAAAGAATTATAGTGCAAAATGGAAACTATAAATTTGAATGTGGAACACACTTCATTCGCACAAAATAGATTCTTTTTTTGTTTCTTCTTTGGAATATAAAGCAGAAGCAAATGCCAGTTGGTGGAGCGTCACACCTAAATGACAAACCGGTTGATAAAGTGTAGAAGATAAGATACGGTAAGCCACTTAAATGGTTTCGAAATACGTGATAATCCTTTTTCACTCCTTTTGAGGTAAAAAGCGCATAGCATTGCTGCTAAAATCAAAGTGTTTTCATAAGTGCTCTCTTTAGCTCTTTTGAATGGAAAATGCCACTGATAAAAAGTTCACAAAGAGTGAAAAACACCGATATTGCAGATTACAAATTAGACGAGAGTACGTGCGCATGGCTATGGACTGGAAAAGACGCTCTTGCTGATTTAAAAGTACTGATTGGAAGAACTTTTTCTACCAACGCTCAAAGATCAAAGCACCAACAAACTTTGCATCGTCGAAAAAAAAACGCTGTATCAATAACCACGATAATACGGTACAAAGGTCGATTTGAACTTTTCATGCCGCATACATATAAATATCATCCGTTCACCCAAACCCTAGGTCGTATATTAATAAGCATAACATTTCCTTTTGCATTCGAAGTCGGATGCTTTCTCTTCTGTGTGCAACTGCAATGCTCATTTATAATTTCATGAAAGAGTTTTAAGAGCAATGTTTAGCTAACAATCTGCATTTGATTGTGTGCACATTCCAATTTGCGTTGTCCATTTATTTTTTCATCATCTTTATCGGGGCATGCCACAAAAAATTCGAATATGATTTCAATGGTGAAAAAAACAAGTTCGTTAGTTCACCCATGCACCTTGGAAGAGATAACACTTTGTTCATTTATTGTTTTTATTGTAACGAAGCAAAATCGGAAGTCAACAGCAAAATTGATTAATCTCTTTTTTCTTCTTCATATTTTGGCTTCACACTGCAGTGAAATTGTACCGGTATTTCGTTTTCGATTCGTTTTAGTGACTGCAATTGACACAAATGATATAAATCTTAGTCGTTTGTATTACTTTTTATTGCGGTGCGATAACTATTTGAACATAGTAATATACAGGCATATCTGGAAAGATTTAGCAACAGTCATCGTTAATTGATTTTGTATTTCTTTAGCAATTCTTAAGTTGTCGACCAAACTCCATCCAACTGGAATCTATTGCACCTTCAACGATTTTGTCGTATAGAACTTTTTCGTCATCAATAATGATCAGCAAGTTGCTCAAAAATCGAGACGATAAAAAAAACTGAACAAAACATTTACTCTGAAGGCTCTATTTTCTAGGACACGATTTGCGCACGATTGTAATCGTGTACGATTTTTTCAAATCGCCAACCGATCTTTCATGATCGGGAACGTTTCATCTAACGCTTTTCAGATATACGTAGACGATCATAAGAAAATCGTGGACGATTGGAATCGTACACGATTACAATCGTGTGCTTAGCAAATAAGGCCTTGAGCATGACTCTGAGGGTTTGAGGCAGATGCATCCGTCCGGTCTTTTAGTGTTGTTTGGTGACTTTTTCAAACTTCTTGGCAATAGTTCAATACTAATAAATTGTGAGAATGTCTTGAATAGAATGGAGCAACATAACCGACATTGACACCCATATGCGTAGAAGCAAAAGGAATTCATAATACTTTTGTATGGCTAACGAGATGTTTTGAAGCAGAAAATGGTTGGAAAAACTGTTTGCTTATCGCTCTTTTTTTGTGTGACGCGAATCATTTTCAAAAGGCAATTTGTTCAAAGACCGTAACAAGAGCATGCGATAAAAGACATTCCAAAGTGCGTTCATAGTTAGTTCCGTTTCTGTACAAAACGAGCGTATTCACACTGACCGAATCCATTAAATTTGACATAATGAGTTGAAGGAAACCCTTTTTTCCGTATATTCCATTTGGACGACCAACGAATAAGTCGAAATTTGAGTGTAAAGCACATTATATTGTCAAAACGATGCAAGGTGCTCTCTTTGCAATCAGTTTTTGTACTTCGTCAGTGCTAGACATTATTTAGATGTCGTTTTGCGATTCGGTACACTTTGAAAAGTTATTCGAGTAATTTCATTTGGTGCTAAAGCTTCATTTCACTCCTCGTATTTGGTACTTCAACTTTTACTCAGCGCCAAAAAAAAAAAAAAAATGACACGAAGAAGTTAACAAGGAGGGAAAAAACTCAATGTAATATCAATATATCTTTATTACGGACGCAATGGCGAAAAAGTACACTGCATACGGCAAAAACTTTACGTCCAGGTTTGTACAAGCGCAAAATTACCGAATCACACCAACAATGTTGTACAGCGACCGAAAAGTTTCGCCACTGCCAATGAATTGAGAGTTACATGGACAAATTCAGTAAGCATAAAACTCAATTTGATTTTGGTTTTTGGTTTGCCATATTCTCTATTCTCGGTATCTATACCGATGATTACGATGATAGTTTTATGTGCGTCAGGCTTTGCACTAGAATATACACATTTTCATGCCCATACATCCATGGCCGAAGTCATGTATGAGCATTTGTTATGAGTTGTGTGTTTATTTTCTCATGGTCGATGTTATCGCATGTGATATCCTTTTGGCTTCGGCTAATGCAACACATTTGCTGGGGATTCGGAACACCATTCGCAAGATCTTTTGCGGCAGATATGCGCATTTATTGTGTTGAGTAGACTGAATGCTTTTTCGCTTTTGCCCAATTTATGTTTGTTTAACAAACACTATAAATAGATATTTGCTTAACTTTTACTCTGTTTTCTGAACATCTTTTCCCCTTCATTTGTTTATACAACGGTTTTTGGAGTCTACTAACTGAATTCGTATGATATGAATTCAAACGCCAATTTCATAGTCTCGATTGTTACATTCAAGATTTAACTTAACTAAAATAATCTCGACTGGGGATTACTCAACCGTTTCACTTATTCCATAGATTATTCTTCACCTATTTTACCAGCTCCAAATCGAAGGAGAATGTGATTTTCGCTTTTCTCGTCTATTTATAGGTGATAAGGGATGGCTCAAACTTTTCCCTTTTTTTTCTTTTCAAATTCGTAAATCAACACATTCTTCATCGCATAACCCAATAATGTTTACTTAAATGGTTTTCGATAATGATGATGTAATGCCTTCAAGATCCCATTCGAAATCCATGTGACCATTCACTAATACCACCTTTATCTATCTTTATCGATTGGTATCGTATGATTTTCACACGAAAACATTTAATTTAATGTACACGCCATATCAGAATCACCAGTAAAACACAGATGGTATCCATTAGATTCAATTGGATGGATTTGGTTAATATATTTCTATTCTATTAATGTTTTGCTTCAACTTCAAATTGCTTCTAAGAGAGTCCGGGCGACTTTTATATACGGGCTTTGGGGAATTTCCTTGTGCGGTTTTAAATTACTTTTACACGCAGTTTTGGAGATTGTCATGTGCGTTTTGGGGGAAATTCAATCATAATTTAAATGTGTCTGAACCGCATGTTGAAACCGTGTTCAGAAATCTTCTAAATCACTTGTTAACCGGAATTCATAGTGAGTAGCTTACATGTAAAGTGGCTAAAGAGTTAAAAAAAGTCTTAAGTGATCCTTAAATATGTTTAAATTAGTTTAACGCGTGGATTTAACGGTCATTTTTCCAAGTTTACTGTATTTGTACGATGCTATTCAAATCGCCACTTCGATATTATTACAGCTTATGTTACTCAGATATCACAGTATCATCTTTTCTTTAAAAGAAAACTCACTTTGTTACACGACCTCCATATTTCTGCGAATGGGAAATCATGAAGTCATAAATTGAATGACATTCAACTGTGCGAATGCGCTTGAATATTTTATAAAACCGAAATGACAACATTCGCGATGAGAATTCAATGGATTTTATTTGTAAAATTGATCTAATATGCAAATGTATGTAATGCAATATATTGATTCTGTTTCACATATCTGCAATGCACTGAATTTTATTTTCCATAACGACGAAATCATCTCTGTCAACGTCAATTGTGTGCACGATGAAAATTGTTTTTCTATCGACTTCATATATCAACGAACTAAATCAATAAACGATATTTTCTCGACGTGTTTCATGTCACCTCTATGATTCGGGTTCTTGATTCTCAGTCAGCATATGACATATGCTATACATAATATTTTCCTGCATTCTGACTTATATAGCTTTGATTGTCGAACGAAGAAATGTGAAATGATTTTCTTTTTTTTATGGCTCTCCCTCTTTCTCTCTCGTCCTCATCATTGAAATGAGATATTATTTGAAATACATGAGCACAAGCTTCAGTTGGCATATTCACAAATGGAAACGTTCCAATCAGTGTTATTATCGTGATATTGGATAAGATGAATGTCATTATTTGAATAAAAAAGAAACAATTCACATTTCTTCACTCGGAATGCTCTGTGGAATATGTTGATCAATCGATAAATGAACATATAGAAATATGTTATTACTTTAAAGAATTTGCTTCAAAATTAAATTGAATTTCAGAAATGGGAATTGAAGCAATAAACTCATTTGGATGAAAATGAAAGTGAATTAATCATAAAAAAATCGATAAAATAAAAAAGACACACACACAAACCAAATTGAATGTTTGCTTTCTTTTAGATCCTGAGAATTTTTCATCATTCGTCTCGATAGCATGCCATTTTCTTGCTTTTATATCATAATTCATGGTTATCATTTTCAGAATAAATTTTTAAAATTTATATATTCATTTGCGATACAATGTTGTTGTTTATTTAGTCTAAGAACAACAAGTTCTGTGCAAAATATTTTATTTAACATTTCATCCTGTTGATATGGTTCATTTCAATGTTATTTTCTTCCATGTTTTAATGTTTCCAATGTTATAGAAAATATCTCATTTTTATCCATTTCCATTGGCATTGTTGGTTTGTGCACGAATTCATTTTGCGTCAGTCGCACCCGCTTCCTATACTGAAAACGTAACAATGTCACATATTCAGGGAAATACTATTATTTTAATAAGCTTATTTGAGACAACAAAAGGTTCTTTATGCGGCATAAAAAAATGCCCGTTTTTTTGCCACGAATGAAGATATACAGAAGCACAATACGTCAGAGTAATTATATAGTGTATCCAGATGATTTATTTCGGTTTATCAATCATTTTATGGGATATGAATATTCATGACTTAATTGTGGTTTTCATTGGCAACAATCAAGCCCAATATAGAAAATGTGCGGGCGAAATATTATTTTATTTCATAAAAAACTCCTGTGTGGTTATTGCAATGAACCGAATTGAGAAGTCTTCCACCAACTATTTACAAGACAAATAGAATAATTCCGAGAGTCAATAGCGCGAAATCAAGCAAATAACTAGTCAAGGCTAGAAGAAGTTTTATCGCGAATTGTAATAGTATAGCCATTGTTTGACTTCAAGTGGTTGACATCAATTAGGTGAATAAATATAACTTTGGTGTGAAATTTACATTAATAACGTACACCGATGTGCGTTATTTTTGAACAACAACCGAATGCAAATTAATTCAACTTCAAGTTTTATTCACGACAATTCAGCTAGAAAACATATGAACTTGAAGAGCACACACGTCTCTCTCTCTCCCTCTATCTCTCTCTCTCTCTCTATCACTCTCTCTCTCCATCCAGCAAAAATAAAATGAGCATACACTAATTTGATCGCAATGCGAAATACAACCGAAGACAAAACACCGTGGAAAGAGAGGTAATAGTGCTTTCAACGATTATATGAAAAGTAAAACAAAATGAAACCGCCACTAATTACTGCCATATTATTTGCGCGTAAATAATATAATTGTGTGATTACATTCAATTTGCGAATGGATTTATGCGTGTCAATAAATTGGTGCCTGTTGGTGGTGCTGTGTATAATGGTGGCGGCAATGATGATGGAGACGCAATTTCATTTGGATTTAAATGAATGGTGATTGCACTATATACCTCTGCTTATTGCGAGTTCAGCACACACGCGACCATTGTAAGTGGAATTTCTGGTTTTCATTGGCAAATAACCTATAAATTTGAATGATATAGAACGGAAAGAATAAAATAGAACATTTGTAGCAATAACGTTTAACTGTCGCCAAAGAGAATGCGTGTGGACAAATGGCTTCCAATCAGGTTCAATCTATATATGGGTCGTATTCGATCAAATTTATTTATATACTTATGTTGCATTCGAAATTTCATCACATTTTACGATAAATAGACCGCATTAATCACTTGCTTGAAAATTATGATGCAAACAATTTCCGTGTGGTATTCTTTAAATGCTGATAAATCATGCATATTCGTTTCATTGGAATTATTGCCACTTTTGTACATATGATACATATCAAGTTCACTGAGTTCGTTTCACGTAATAAATAGCAGATTGAACATCTGTTGGGGATGTAATTAAAGGTAGAACCATCCGTAGACGAATCCTAAAAAGGTGCTTTTACATTATACACCAAGAGATCAAAGCAAAGGTGACCTGCAATTAATAATGTGCTTTGGGAACAAGCACATCGTCGCCATGAAAGAACAAAATGCCAAAGAAAATGTACGACACCGAACATAATCCACGAATTTAGCGAATGTATACGCATCGACAGTGTAATGTTAGCGACGTTGTGTAGCATCATGAAAGTGATTCATCCTTATTCAAAAGCATTGCGAGAGTATGGGTGTGCCGTGCCTTGACTGTATGTATGGTGATAAATTCGACACGAATAATCTCTTTTAATATCCGCACCTATTCAGCATAAAAATTTGAACGTCATTCCGTTGCTTGAGTGTAAATTTGGTTGTAATTCCCACAAGTACGCATATTCAGTGAGCCGACTTTCTGCGGACCCAAAATCCACTTCATACTTTTTGATTGTTTTTTAAATGCAAATCTCATGGCAATTCCATTGCTCAGTCCAAATACCATATAAGCCATGTAGACGTGTCGATTGTATGGTGAAAATTGTTTATGCGAGTGTCGTTTATCGAGGCCGCACCAAATGACATCAAGTAAGTCAGAATATAATACATCATCACATGAGATAAATATTATTAGTCTTATGGTAAATATTTTGTATAGTAATGGCCAATGAAAAAAGCATTTATTACACACAATGATATCTTCATGAGCGCATTCAATTAATCATGATGGGAAAATAAATATTTGTTTATGACAAAGTCCCTGTAATACTTGATTGGGAAAACTGACACAAGCCAACAATGATGACCGTATCGGTCGACATCGACCACCACTTTAAATACCACGCTCCATAAATTCGCTTTTTTATGTTCTTTATACTCGAACCGAAATTAAAATAATCTTCAAATATATTCAAGAAGAAACCAACACTTTTACGATATATATTTTACGATATGCATCCGCGTTATCATGGGCAATTATAGTGTGAAATGGAATGAATGCACTCATTAATGGAGACGATAGTTCATGGTTCATTTTAGGACCTCTCTTTATTGATGACATGAAAAAAAAAATGAAGAAAAGTAAATATGAGCTGGCCAGAATGATAGTTTGCTTTGTATTTGGTCGATACGTATATGGGACAGCAATATTGTGTCATAAAAAAATGATCAAACCGATAGTTTGAACTGACTTGTTGGATCCGGTGCAATTTTATACCGAGAGCTTGGTTCCATTAGAATCGATTAAATAATTTTTTGAGAAAAACCGACAAGACAATAATTCATTGCATGCCACGTCACTGACGATCAATTTATCAATTTTACATTAACTGTCAAATATTTAAATTGATAATAGCCATAGCGAAGCTACTCCAACACTTGGTCGCAATTTAAAATGTGTGGCACATACTGTGGAATTATTAATTTGATGTCAAGACAAAAATGTGTAGTTGTTCTATGTATGGATGTGGGGCTTTCCGCTATCCTTAAATGTAAAAAAAATGTAAATGATAAAGAATGTTTGTCATTCTTCACATGTGTGCATGTTAAACCCCAAGACATTCCGGACATTCCATTCTTGGAATGAAAATTTGCAATCTTCTCGCATTTGTAAATGTATTCACAAAATTGATGGAGATACGTTGTATTTTTTTTTACTTTTGGCTCATTCATTTTTCAGTGACTTTCAAAGTCACAGCACTATTGTGCAATTGATAAAGTGCATGAATTATGCCATATGTGTTGCTTTACTTATTCAAATAGTTCTTATTTATTTGATGCATTCACCGAAGGGCAATCGCACTTTGAATACTGCAGTTGTGCTGCTCTCTGACATTTATAAGTTCAACCCTATGTAAAGACATTGCTTTCCACTTCTTCTTCATTTGCAAGAAGCATGTGCTTTATAGCAGCTTAACTTTGAGATACCAGGTGGAAGCACATCTGCGTGTTCGAAACCCAATAAATTGCTTTAAATGGAGTGCGAGCAGAGCGTGGCATTCACAATGCTGTTGCATATGAAAGGCTTTTCGTTCGTAATATTTTCGACCGAACGATTATGGTTGCAATGATGAATTGAACGAAAGATGTATTAATAGAAGAGCCATTTGGTTCGGTATTGAAGCCACTATGGCAACGAATGCTTGTGAAAGATCAAAGTGAAAGACAAAAGTTGTCACGATCGTAGATGCATATTTAGAACAAATCTCGCTTAGAATACATTTGCAGAGAATGAATTTTCTCAGTTACAGTCAATATGCAACACATATACGTACGTAAACACATGCTGTGAATTTAGTGCATTCAAAAGTAATCCGTACTTCGTATGCTCGCCATGCATTTATGCATTCATGCTTTCGTTGTGAAAAAAAGGAGCAAGAGAAACAGAGAAAAAGGTCGAGAGAAAATAAAACGTGATGTCGCTCGGTTTGGCACCGATGTCGTTTGCACACAATATTTGTTTGCATTTTGTGTCGATACCGTTGCCACGATAAATACTGATTGATATCTACATTTTACATGTACTACAAATGTTTCGGTATTATAAGCTATTTGCTCAAGATTTTCACTAATATGACAATATTGCGTGTTTTCTTCCACACACACACAACTCTAATCCAGATTAAACAAGTTGACATTTGACATCGTTATTTTATTCACATCGCTTGTGCATTCTCTCAATCTCACACTCTCTCTAATTCTTTCTTTCGGGCAATGTCCATTGTGTACAACAAATTGAATTTAAAAAAAGGAAAAACAAAAAGAAGTCCACTATCATTTGCATATTATGTATGCCATAGTAATCAATTGAAATCAGCAGAAAACTATTAATTTGAAATTATCAATTTTGAAATAATCAGCAAATTACAACGTTTAATTTACGAGAATTATCGATTATATTTGTGCATAATAATTATTAGTATATAATTAATATACTCGATCAGCAGAAAATTTGTCGCACACAGTCCGGTTTGTAGCTAATTAATATTCGATTAAGCCATAATGTATTTGTGGGGCAAGCATTTGTGATACTTCACCGTTATACCATTATGCACGTATTTACTTAGCGCACATTTCTGTTTCACGGTTCAAATGCACTCAACCAAATTTTAATATCCTTTCATTTACCGCATTCGATCCACTCGAAAATTTAATACATCTCGTTGGTTGTCATTGTTTTGGTCTATGTTCATATGTTATCGAATCTATTTATCGATAAACAAATTGAGTTTATTTATTTGTAATTGGCAAATAAATCAAATTTTTGTTTTTAAATTACGCTTTGCACACATGTTGCCATCAAATCCAATTTTCACGCTTTGTCGCCGCATACAAATGTTGCCTCGGCATTTCAGACTATACATACCCTTACCCATTGTATACACAAACGAGAGTTTTACCTGAAGCAACATATCAAAATCGATAACTAATTGTGTCCATAAACGTGTAATTCTTCAAAGCTGCATCGAAAACAGTTGTGAGTGGGCTTCGAATAGATTTTTAGCGAAGGTCTTCGTTTGTATCATGTTGATTAGTCTACTGTGGCTAATGAAATCAGTGGACGTTAATCTCAATTCAATTTGATTCTGATCGGATTTTGTGTCTTTTCCACTTCTTTTTTTATTCATCGTCGAAAAGGGCAACAACGATATTGCCAACAACATTTGGCCGACGTTCCGGCACACATGTGTTGAAGCGTATTGGTATATGTTGAATGAAATGCTTGAAATGAATTGATTAGAACATTCGAGGCAAAATATCAATGCATACAATGGGGTCTATTAAAATGCTGCATCAGCGCACCGTTACGATATGCATACCAATGTATACATGTTATTTTCAACGAATCACATACATTTGTATTGTTTAACTAAATTAATATTTAATTTGATTTTACGTTCATTCTACTCATTTGGAATCGAGAAAATGTTTGGAAACTGAACCAATCGACATGTAGAATAGCTACCATATATATTTTTCGTTTTTGTTTGGTGCGTTTTGTATTGATAGTGTATTGAGTACAATGGGAATTCATATATTAATACATACATATCGGCAAACCGATTTCTGAAAACGCACCACAACAGCAAATTCTTCGGATTAATGCCATTGTGTTGAAAACTGTCGGATTCAGGTTTTATACGATACGATAAATGCTTTTGTGCCACGGTGTTTATCCAAGGCATGGATTTGATGATTGCACTGAACATGACTTTATCGGTGTTATGTGAATTACATTGAGTTAATGCTTTGAGAACAGCATTCGCATCCATATAAACGAAAAATCACACACACAAAAAAACCGAATAATATGGAATTGCATGTTCTTGGGAACCTCACCGAGAAATTTTGTACGAATTCGATTATGTGTTGAAAATAAATAAATAACATCATATTTTTTTCGCTTTATTTCTATTAAATTTTCCAGTCACATAACAAGAACAGCTCAATGGCTACCACCCGCTGAATGCTGGACCCATAATATCGAATACCCGTACGGTTGGGAAAAGGCTATCGATGGAAAAGGAAGACCATACTATGTCAAGTAAGTTTTAATTTTTCAATCCATTTTCTCCAACTTTTTTATTCACTTTATTCGCTCGGTAGTCAATTTTCATTTGGTTTTTCTTTGCATTTCCATTTTCACCATCCATTTTTATATTGCATTTTTAAAATGTGCACCAATGAACGTGTGTTTGTGAATGCGTCACTCCATCCTGTTCTCTTTTTTTCTCCCCATACTTTCCGTATACATACGAGTACAGCAAAATGTATTTATGTTTGCGGTGTTGGCGTAATGTGATTACCTAACACAATACATTTTGTTATTTTCACTGTGTGGCGATTTCCTTAACGGAGTGCGTGTGACATTTCGACGGCTCTTAATGCCACTCTAATGGGTTCGTGTAAACTCTAAAATCTATTGCTACGTAGTTTTCACTGCTTTTTACATGAATTGTTTAGTTGAACTTGCTTCGAGTTAGAAAATTGAAATTCATTCGTGGCTCATCACTTAGATTTTCCGCCCGTAGATCCGATTCATGGACACAAAGTAATATTTATTTGATGCTCATTTCTTTTCTCTGTGTATCTCTTTATTATGTATTTGCTGCTGTTTGCTGTTTGGTGCGCTGATGTTGTTGTTGTCACGTTTGATGCAGTCACTTGAATAAAACCACTACATACGAGGTACCGATATGTTCGCAGTACGAGGACACCAAACCACCTGAACCACGGCTCGTGGTTTTAAATCGTTGCCCAAAAAATGGTTTTGGTTTTGTTGCAGGCAGTGAGAGACCAGTTATCGTCCGATATGTTACGCCCGATGGTCCCAGTGTTAACCATGTAAGTGAAATGATAAATGTATCGATGTATGATGTACGAAAAACAATACATTTTGATAAATTACGATGTGCACAAAATGGCACTTACCACAATCGACAACATTTTAACGAAACGATATCAATTTGATTTATTTGTGCGTTTGTTCCATTACTTTCATCTTTTCAGTTGCAACCAAATGATCAAATACTGGCCGTCAACGGTGAAGATGTAAAGGATGCACCACGAGACCATGTTATATCGCTGGTTCGATCATGTGAAACTCAAGTCAGCCTCTTGGTTTGCCAGCCGGAATCTGTTCAATTTTCGCCAGGTCGTAAATCAACGCTGTTGTCACCTGCACGAAAAGAGAAATTGCGAAACAAACGACCGAGCCGTGTCCGGTTTGCTGAAAGTGTTTGCGTTAATGGTGCTCCATTATTTCCAGTAAGTTTAAACTTCAATTCGACTCGGACACATCAGTGTATGCATATTAAATATTTTCTTTTCATGTTGAAAATTGAATTTTCCGATGTCATTCAATGCTAAATGAATTAAAAATTAGCTTTCTTTTTCATTAAACATTTGGTATTTGAATTTAATGCAAAATCGATACGAACAAATGTTAAAGTAGTATTCATTTTTTGTTTACCTCATAGATTCATTTTACAGATAGCGTTAATATCTTTTTTATTATGTGTGGTTGTTTATAAATTATCTGCCTACAATTTGACGTGTTTACAAGTATCATTCCCGCAGGAGAAACTTTTCATAGAAGATTTTACTATTATTCATTGGATGCGAAGAATTTTTTGGGGGGATAAAAACAGAGCTCGTGGTTTTAGATAACATGAGCTTGCTATTTCTTTTATACGTTATTTTGGTGTGGGTTGATCTCGAGTGTCAGAGATTAATAGAACAAAAGGGCTGCTTGGAAATTCGAAACATTTTTTTTATCGTGTTGGGATTTCAAAATAGCAGAATCTGGATCCGTATAAAATGTGTTAATATTATGATAGTTGAATTTAGCTTAAGCGCAGATGAATGAAAATGGTACTGTTCTCTTCGTGTTTCTCGTAAAATCTTCCGGTTCCGTCGAAAAAGCGTCCAGACTAACCAAAAATTTCACGCAGCAAGTGAAAAAAATATGTATGCAAAAACGGTTTGTGCGTATATACTTGACTACGTTGGCCATTGCTTTGTATTTGACCATGTTTTTGGTTGAGAATATCTTCATCGCAATTTAAATACCGGAAACGTACATTTTTCATGTGCATTTTTAACGTAAAATAACATGGCATAAGATTTACTTTAAAATGTATCGAATTTAAAAAGAGTAAGCCCATAGATTTACGGACTTCAGTCGCATAAAATTCACTTTAATTCCAAGTGTTAACACTTTTATTTGCAATCACTTAAAAAACAGCTCTAAAGCGGCTTTACAAAACACTCAAATAACGAAAAGATAAACCACACATGTTGGTCCTCTGAAACCAAATTAAATGAACCCAAATTCTATATTTAGATAGTAAATAGAAATATATTGAACCCAATTTGTATGTTCTCGTCTTTTTTAATGTTTTGAATGGATACACCGTCATATAGACCATGGTTGACTTACTCAAAATTTGGGACAAGCCGATCTATAAATAATGTGTACGATTCGTATGTTCTTTATCAACCGAATAAAGTATTTCGCCCACAAAATTTGATCGATAAATCGATTTAGCAGTAGTGACGTCGAAGGCTGGCCATGCATTTAGATATGAATTGCATTAGGAGCAATTATTGTCATGCGATACAATAGGCGCCTGTCATTTCTTGGATTTTTCCATACCGAAGATCTAATAGCTTGAGCACACATTGTGGTTGAATGTGCAAGCATTCCGTGACGTGATTTTCCAAATTTCACACTGA
The DNA here is from genome assembly GCF_009176525.2 of Contarinia nasturtii. NCBI lineage: Eukaryota > Metazoa > Arthropoda > Insecta > Diptera > Cecidomyiidae > Contarinia > Contarinia nasturtii. The sequence continues at coordinate 2,580,272 of NW_022201606.1, forward strand.
TGAATTGGAATTCATTTTTTTTTCTAAATATTGACTATGCCCTAGCATATCTATTTCAAATGAAACATAAAACGTAGGCCACAACCTATCTCTATTTCGTGCATCAAAAGTTGCGTTTTTTTATTCAACGAAAAAAAAATACCTTTTTGAAATGTTTCCTCTTCTGCATTGTAAATTACGAATTACTCTAGTGCTAATGAGATTGCTACTTGGCCGCTACCGTAGTAGCAACATAAAAAACCGCAACTTGAAAAATGAGCCTCAATTCCGACCGTTGTTTTGCTACGTTGTTATTTTGCCTATGTGTTTCACACAACACGAAACTTCGTGTCGATGGGCTGATATCCACCACTTTTATGCTACAAACAAAAAATTACTTCTTTTGTTTTGTTTACGTTCCTCGAAGCGCCTGCATGTGAATCATTATTAATATTATTGCAGAGCACAAAAAAAGAACTGTACAAAAACTGGGCAAACAGACGCCGTCCAAGTTTTTTTTTTGCCACATCTCTCAACGGTATAACCAGCAAAATGAATCAACCTACAAATTACACTTGCGTGCTGCGTGCACTTGCCCATTGTGTTGATACGTTTCATCGATTTTTTTTATATTTTTCGCATCAAAATTTACATGTACTACGGTGTTTTCTTCGTCTCCTCTTTATCCCTCAAGTTTTGCCACATTTCAATAGAAACCGCTTTTTTTATTGAGTGTTTGCATATAAAAATATATTTAAAATGTTGTTGAACACTATTAGATAAATATGTAGAACAGAACTTATAAAATTGATTTGATGAATAATTTGTATGTATGTGGGTTCACTCAACCAGTGAAAGCAAAGAAAATAACTACAAGAGAAAAAAAAACGTTTGAGGCAAAGAATTTAATATAAACTTGAATGAAAATTAAATATAAAAGATATATTTCAATAGGTAATCAGCGTATATATGACCCATTTCATGAGTTTTGAGATTTTTTTTCATTTCTCTGCTTCTGAATAGCTTTCAGTTGTTGAAATAATTTTTAACGAAAAAAATATTGGGAGTTTTTATTTTCATATTACTTTGAATCTAGTTGACAAAGACATAATCCCCTTTTAATATCCTTTTCTATTTGCAGCCATCTGCATTTTCATTGGGAGATTTACATGTACCGCAAATGGCAAATGTGCTGAAAGTCTTTTTGGAAAATGGACAAACCAAATCATTCAAATACGATTCAACAACAACAGTCCGGGTGAGTATTTCTCTTTTTTCTTAAATGATACGAATTCAACAAATGTCACACTGTGTCTTTTACATTTGAACCATTTGCATCAGCATCAGTATTGACAAACATTCTCTCATGCAACAAGAAATAAGCGCATTTTCTTTCAGACATTCGGAGTTTGTTGAAATGTTTCATTGCTATTTACTACTTAAAATGAGCGCAACTTGAATTTGAGATAGAGCATCAGATTGCTTACATTTTAAAACTCGATGAAAAACATAGACCAGCAGAAAACTGTCTCCACTCGAGAACTTTGAATTTGATTTTGAATAGTTTCTGTGCGCTTAAAAGCAATGCACCAGAAATTGTAATATATTATTGCAGTTTTCATTTTGTACAAATGCATTTTGATGGCAAATTTCACTGTTACGTTTGCAGTAACTGTAACACACTGACATTATTCGTTCTTCGTTCTGGTTTTTACAACATTCAACCATTCACAATCGAATTCAATGAAATTAAATGTGAATAATTAGAAGCATTTCGAACGAAATGTGTTGCCTCGAATTTTTGCTCATGGTAATTGGATTTGGGTTGAAAGTTGTGTCGTGGTTTTGATTTATAACCAAATGAATGTCTGACGGAAATTGTGTGAAATGTTTGTGTTTTTCTTATTGCAGGAAATATTATTATTATTGTTATTATTATGGTTCAACTAACTGAAATTTCATTGCATTATTGATGATAAACCATATTCATTTTGTTTGCTTTCACATAGGACGTCGTCACATCTTTACGAGATAAATTGTGTTTAAGTGCCGATGAGCATTTCGCACTGGTTCTCGAGCATGTAAAAAGTCTCAAACGGAACAAACTAACACTATTGGATCCAGATGAAACACTGGCACGGGTAAGAATGTTTCTTTCATTTTCATTACGATATAAAACAAACAAACAAAAGCGATGCTCGCCATTACAACGCATCGATGTGAAAACAAGCAATTCACAATGAAATTGATGCTGGTTTTATACCCAAGATGATAGCTGGAATGTCCATGCTTATTATTCCATAAAATATAACAGGATGTGAAGGCGAAAAACAATTAGATTGAACTGACTTTGATTTGATTCCGTAGCAAACAGAGCAATTTTCATTTCTACGAAAAGGATCACTTAATGGAAATCGACCAATTAAATGCAACGTTTATTAGATTATAAGGGTTTTTAGTATACAGATAAATATGTTTTATTGACTTGTCTCTCAGTCTAGAAACATTGCAAAACAATTTAACTGGGAATATTATTGCATCCAGAGTCTTACGCGTTCTGGCATCTTTCGAGATAATACCGACTGAATTGCAATGATAATATTGATTTTATGGCAGTAATTAACTACCGCTTTCCATTCGCTTTTTTTATTAGTTAAATTTTTCCATGGAGAATCTTGAGAATTCTCATTAATTCGCTAGAGAATTTATTTGCCTCCTTGTATAACCTTGTATACCATCGGTTTTTGATCTCTAAAGACGTAATTCATAGCATCTTGATACATTTTCGATCAATATTATTTTCAATCAATGCCAGACATTCATAAAATTGCTCTCCAATGAAATGGATACAGCAATAAGTTTCCAGTTTAAAAGTGGCTCGTCCTTGAAACACCCAAAAACAGTGACCGGTTCGCGCATATTTCTATGCTTGCCTAAATACGCTAGGTAGCATAGATATGCCAAGCATAGCCGCAAACGCAACCGACGCATCGCCGTTCACTCTATATGAACAATACACATGTTCGTTTATGCAGACGACCGTGCGCATACAATATAGCTCGAATCGAATGGCGACGGGTGCGTTGCGGCTTACGTCTCCGCTATGCTTAGCATAGCTATCAGGCATAGAAATATGCGCGAACCGGTCACTGCCCAAAAACCCAAAAGAAGTTTACAGAGAATTCGGTTTTAAAAATGCATGAACAAATAGAAAAATACTAGAAGATGTAATTCTTGGTAAATTGAAAAACGATTACATTAACTTGGGTATCGATAAGAGTTTGAAGTTTTGTAATTGAATCTGAATACGCCGTGTAAATGTTATTTTTATCTCCAAGTCTAATAGATTTATAAAGGTAATTTTGGCATGATTCGAATCTTATATGAAAGAAAGTTGCCCCTATTCTCCGAAAAAAATTGATAAACGATTTAAATTGCAGACATCCGTCGCATAAATATTGATAACATATAGTTTATAAGGTGAAAAGAGCAATTGACATCAATTGCACTGAGACTTTAAGTTGAATGAACTTGATTATGTTTCAATAATAAACATAGATGATGACGTAAAAAATTTTTTAGGGGGAGTGATGGCAAAATTCCGTCAACAATTTGTCGGAAATGAGGATAAAATCGTTTTTTTTTTTGCTCTTCACTTTTTTGACGAAAATCCCTAGCAAATCGAAAGAATTTTTCAACTTCGAATTCCCTTGCAAATCCAAAAAATAATAAGAAAATCGTTTTTTTTTGCTCTTTACTTTTTTGGCGAAAAACCCTAGCAAATCGAAAGAATTTTCTCGGCCAAAAAAAGTGAAGAGCTAAAAAAAGGTCATCATTTCCAAAATTGTTGAGGGTTCCTAAAAATATTTTAAAGGGGGCAATCCGAACCCTAGGAACCCTCGTCATCACCTATGATAATAAATCTTTCGACTCAGATTTTTGCAATATGACTCCTTTCTAAATATTTTTTTCTTCTTTCATCAATTTTGAAATTGATACGTTATTATCAGACAATATATTTAGCAGTCGTCATCTGGATATTAAAGCTCATCTGGATATCGTCAGCAGATGATACAAAGTGAAAACAATAGAAGTGATTGTTATAGGTATATAAGCTTGTTATATACTGGTATTACTATAACAATCACTTCTATTGTTTTCACTTCGCATCATCTGCTGACGGCATCCAGATGAGCTGAAATATCCAGATGACGGCAGCTAAATATATTGTCTGGTTATTATGCATAAACATGACAACAACCAAACAAATTTATCGATCCAATTGATGATTATGCAATCAATTTGATATGACGGGCATAATTTAATACTAGATGCATAGTTTTATAAACAAAAAAAAGTAAACTAAACACATATAACAGCATACATCGCTGATTGTTCGTTTAGTCTATCCACATTTGATTATCGATTAAAATCGAACAATGGAATAACAAGCGGAAAAACAGCACGACGGAAATAAGGAACCTAATTGAATAGGGCATAACGGCAGTGAGTCAGCAATTTTGGTGTTTTTTGCGGTGTGATTTAGCTCGCTACCCACTATTCACCGTTTAATTTGAACGATTTCATTTTGAATCTAATTTTCGTATCTTTTGCATATTTACATTCAACTGGTGATATGGAATCGGTTGTTGGATAACGAGCAGATAGCGGCAAGACCCGGAGCTCATAAGCTACGCTGTTTATTCCGCGTGACATTCGTACCATTATCGGCTGCTGTTTTAGCTCAAAAAGACTTAAATTCATTGGATTATCTGTACATGCAGTGCTGTAATGATGTAACCGTGGAACGTTTCTCGCCCGAACTTACCCCAGATGTTGCACTTCGTTTGGCTGCTCTACAAATTCATCAGCATTCATTAGCTAATAACATCTCACCGGCTAAATTAACTGTTAAAACTGTTGAGTAAGTATTTTTTTTTTGGTTTCAGCTCTTTTCCACTCTTTTTGCACGTAGTTTTTCGCTACACCTGAAATCTGTTTGTATCCTGTTCCTTGTTTCATTTACTTGTTCTTTCTTATTTTCTTATTGTTCTGAATAAATTCAATTTATTAGCGTTTAATTTCTGTTATATTGTTGATACGCCCATTAAAGATTATCCGAGCTTTAATCAAATGGAACAAAATTGAATTAAATTCATTTGAATTTCAATTGTGACTTCGTGGAACATATGCGAAAGTTTTAAATTCAAACGTGTTACTGAAACATATGCTACACGCACATAATATTCTGCTATTAAATTCATTTGGAAAATGATTCGTTTATGGTAGCACATAGTGTTGTACATGTTTGAAATGCAAAAACTTTTGTTTATACGAAAACTCAATCTTAAAACACGTCATTGTGCAGCAATAATAATAATTTAATATTTAGGTATATTAGAAAAGTTTCGGCACAAGACATTTTGATACATCAATAACTACCACAGCAGGCATATATTTGATCACATTGAAATCATCAAATGTAGCATTTTACATTCTTGACGCTTCCATTAGTAAAAACTTTTTTAGCCAAAATCCAAAATGAAAAATTCAAGTTTAAAAAAAAATCGAAGAAAAGTTCTAATTTCATACGTCGAATGCGTTATAAAATTAATTATTTTACTGTTTTGAGTTGGGGGACGAATGTATCAGAAAAGCAATAGTTTTGATGCGTTCCAACTTTTGGTTTGAAAGTTTCGCCAAATTGATTTCATATCGTATGTGAAACCGTACAGTGTTATTATATTTCTAGAAGTTAAGGCAATATGCAAATATCATACTTTGATAACAAGTTCATTTAAGTTTGTTGTGCTAATAATATATTCTGTCAGTTTTTACAACAAAAACAAAGTCTTGAAGTCATTAATTTTCTGTACTTTTTTTTCTTCTGACATCACTAACGAACCTTTCAGAGTGTGCAAATCAATAATATCGTTTTTTGTCGTTTCAGGCGCGAATTTGGTTTGGAGCGTTTTGTGCCAATGTCGCTGTTGGAGAGCATGAAGCGAAAAGAGTTGAGGCGATTAATTGGACACTTTTTAAAGTTGAACCAACAAATGACTGGATCCAGCAAAATGTTAACCCAATTACAGGTGAGGCATAAACGACCATTATTACGTTCATCATCTTTTTATTTTGATGTTTGACATTCCTGACCAAAGTGTTGCATTCAAAAAGCGACGAGGTATTGAACAGCTCAACTCATTGTAATTAAAAACAGTTCGGACTCCAAAGATTTGGTGTTGTAAACAGCGAACAATGTTTTTGATGAACATTAAACGGTAACATTGGCGTTCAAGACATCGTACCATACACCGGCAATGAAAAAGACTGGTTGATTTCTTTTTTTCTTCTATATCGCGCGGAAAACTTTGTTTCGTGAACTTATTGGATATTGCATCGTGCTTAATGTCATTCCGTTTTATTAAATCACTCGTGGCCTGAACGCTTACTGCGTTCAACTGAAGCATTTAAAATTAAATTCGGCTGAGCGTGAAGTTTTCCTACCAACTGCATAAAAACATCCGTACTGCTATCGTTTTGCGCCGGGCAAATTCAATATGAAAGGCATCGTAATGCTTTTTTTCGGCGTTGTTTCCGTCAATCCATTCAACACTTTTATTAATGTTTACTGATTGCCTGTGTCACAATTTGCGTGTTTTTCGGTAAAACAGAGAAATGGTTCCACTGCCAGACAGACACGCTTGTTGTTTTTTTTTTCGTTCTACGTCGTGTGTCGAAAACAAGGACGGATCGAAAAAGGGAAATAAATAGTTGGTGTGTGCTTGGCTCGACCGTTGTCGAATAAGTATCGTTTTCCTCGAGGGAATGATTTCAAGCTGTGCAAAAAATTTGCCAGTTCCCGTCTACTCGTGATAAAATACATTACAATAAATATATTGCAATCGGTATAGATTTTATTGGATTTTTTTTACTATCAATTTCGGTGTGAACAACGACGAAAAAATAGGCATCCGGGCAATATTCCAACGAGCATACATATATATTTGCAGCGGGCTTGCTGTGTTTTAGGTGATGAAAATGCGATTTCGGTGTTTTACACACACACGCACACACTCATGACGAGCATGTGAAATAGAGATCATGATTTGTGCACAAGATAAAATGCGTAGCATCGACACGATAACATCAAACATACAATTGCCGGAGTTCGTTGATTAAAATGAAACCGAATTCCCTGTAGGCAATGGCAATCAGTGAAACATCGATAAATAAAATTGAATTAAGTCGGTAGCAATATAATTGTGAATCGGAACCAGAACTAAACCACACGTTGATTGATTTGGAATTGAAATGGCAGAACATTTTCAACAGTTTGAAATTGCGGCTACTATTTTTTTTGTTCGTTCAGACATTGGCGTCGCTTGTATATTCTTCATAAATACGATCTGGCCATAAATCATATCGTATAAACGATATACGAACTGAGAACAGAATTCAATTATTCAGCCCATTCATCATATTGCATGGGAACTATCAAGTTCAGCGATTGTTGCAAATTATTATCGATCTATATAATAAAACGTGAAAAACATTTAGCCTGAAATTATCGGATGTTTGATGATTATATAGCTCGAGGCGCGATTTTTAATAGCCTCTCTGTTTACATTTGTGTCGTTGTTGACTATTGTATTCAGTTGGGTTTTTTTTCTTTTCAAATTTACTATGCACTTTTTTTGCGAACATGTTCCCGATTTTGCAGCGCATTTTGGCTGCTGAACAAAAACTTTTTCGCTTCATCATAAATGATTTTTTAAGTAGATTTTATGTACATTAAAAACGGCGATGTGAATCAGGCAAATTCGTATTTTTTTTTATAAAAGAAAGCTTATTCTTCGATGTTTTACTTAGTTTTTGAATGTGTCAAAACTTTTGAATCGAGTTTTTCCGTTGAATCGACTGAAAATGAACGAACACGAAAAAAATCAATTCTAATTAGAAATTTTGGTTACAAAAATGTTGACGAAATTCCACAAACTTCGTAATTTTCCTCGAAATTAGACGTTTTGTTCTTGTTTCATTATGAATCTCGGTGCAAAATGAGAGGAATTTTTTTGGACCGATCAACTTGAAATATTAAATTTGGTAAACATTATATTTGGCTGGAATGTCAACATCAAATTAAGGGTGATTTTTTCCTTTCTCTTAAAATATGTATATCAAATATTCTACTTCATTTTAAAGCTATCGAAATCGGCTTAAATTCAATTAATTGTATATTAATGGCGATTAATTTTTTTATTTCCCAAAAAAAACAACTTTTAATGTCGCGACCAACAGGCTAAAATTCATTACCTGGACATAATATCGGGATTGCCGAGCTACGGTGCTAAATGCTTTAGCACGAATGCTCGTGATGGCATCGAAAGAGTCTTATTAGTTAGCCCTCGCTTCGGTCTTAGTCAAATACCGGGAGTCCGAAATTCAGTGGTGAGTATATCATACTTTTAAGCTTTTTTTTACTCGAAACATTTGATACGGTATTGTACAGCAGAGAGTGTACGGGTGCATTGAGTTGGTTTTGACAGCGATGTCGAATATTTTTCATATTGATTTATATGATGTGACAGTTGTGATTGTGCTATGCAAATTTCATATCTAAAATCATCAGCATTATATTTATACGATATGTACATTCAAACAAGCATAAAATTTAGCGCATTTTGGTATTACAAAATATTCATTTCCGTTGAACCTTGCGACAGTTATTTGTAATGAAAATGATGGGCTTTTGAGCACACTAAATTAGATACTGCTAATGGCGATAATTTTGAAAATAAAACGCTCGCACCATTACCGGCACTACGGATCAATGCACGCAAACATTATCAAAATGTTGTTTTTTTTCCACAACCTGCTCTCCAAAACGGCTTGCAAATGTTGCTTTTAACTTATTCGCACTGTTTCAAGCTTCCTTCACTCTTTTCCGCTATCGTTCGCTCTTATTTGGCCTCGGAAAATGTTAAAACTTCGTCTCCGTTCCTCATTACCATCACTCATCTATTTTCGTGAACATTCAAACTGACTTTTATTATGAAATTTTCACATAACGAGCTTTAATTTTGTGCACATCAATGCCAACCACGGCGACGATTGCGACGACAATGACGATGGAAAATACGAAATTGAAAATGGGAACACAAATATTCAAAAGAGTGTTCAGCCAACGAACAGAAAATGACGTGCAATAAGGATTACGCGCAAAATATTCATTGATGCTGAAAAAAAAGGGTGAGATGGATGCGGAGATTATGTGTAAATAAGCGCGCAAATCAATGAAAGCATATTGAGAAGAATGCAATTAATTCCGTAATATTGACAATTCTGACTTAAAATCAAATGATGAGAAAACTTTTCATCAGGTTAAACACTATAGCAAACGGGTTTGACGCTTTTTCCACATCAAAATAATGTCAATAGATTTCACTCAAACTTATCATCATCGAACATAATGACACCGATTTTCATTTTGTCATATCAACGTCATTCATTTGATGGCAATAAGTTTTGCATCACATTCAATGAACAATGTGAATCAACCGAAATGTGACTCAATAAAAATCAGGCCAGATAAAGTAAATTACATTCGCCTCGTGCGCCAACAAGCTTAGATATCGCTGGTGAAAGCATATCCATTTGTATTATTCTCATGAACTGTTCACTTAATTAAAAATATTTCATCAATTCGCGCGGATTTGTCATAAAAATGTCAGAGGCAAAGCAAAAAAACAATTTCATAAATACATCGCATACTGTTATTCACACAATTCTAATGACGACACCATTTTGTGTATTTATGTGGCATATAATAAAACAGACATTAATTATTCAGCTCTTTGGATTTCACTCTGTACATGCTACGTAGTGCCTTAAGCCATAAAACACAAGCCGAATTTAATACAGGCGCTCTATATTCCACAGGGGGAAAAAACAAACAAACCCGTAGAAGCACGCTTGTTGCTTCAGTATGAAGTTGCACAGATTCAAGTTTATTAATTTAATAATCCATCAGAAAAGGTCGGTGTTTGTAAACTGTTGAAGCGAACAGTATGGCACGAAAAAAACGTCGCGATTTTCGCTTTTAATGATTAAATAATTAGTTATCGTTGAATCGATAGCGCCAAGAAAATTCACAAAACCCAAACATTTCCAATCAATTTCAAATTAATAGATTATGCGCACGGAAAAAACATAAATACCATATCACTAGTTTTGAATTGAAAATCGTTTAGTTTTGCTTTCCAGTGAATAATCAATTTTCAATTTCTCATTTGTTTTTGTTTTTTTGTCATTTCAGCCACAAACAATTTGTAGTATAGAAAGCCTAAGTCGATTAGTTATAACGCGTGAAGATGATATTACCCATACCGTTAGTATTTATATGCAACCGGATCGTTTAGTATCATTTATGATGGAAGACCGCGATGCTTTAGAATTCTCACTAGTCCTAGTCGGTTACCATAGACTGTTGACAGGTAAATAAAAATCAAAGCAATTATATAAATGGAAAACACTCACACTCTATCTCGTTTTGCAGGAAAACTATTGCCTATCGATAAACAGTTGATTGAAGAAGAATTGGAGGAAATAGCGCCACCATTTTTAACACAACATTCGGTGCTACCATCAACATGGAATTATTTGCCGCAAGCTCATGGACGTGCACACAACATGCTATTCATAAATCCGCCGCCATATCATTCGGTGACTGCAATCGATATCGCAGCCGAACCGAATCAATGTGATAGAAACATGAATACCACAATGACCAACAACAACCACAAACAGCCAAATGCAATCGATCCATATGGTTTTGATATACACAGCGTTATGACGATGGAAATACTTGAAGGCACTAAAGGAAAACCGATCAATGGACTGATTGAAACACGAAACGAAGAGGTGCTGCGACGGGTGGCTGAAATGCAAAAGATGGTTGAAAATTCGGAAAAATATTTGAACGAACAAGGAGAATTGGTGCACGAGTGTGAAATGAAGACAAACACAAGATTGCCATGGCAGAATATTGATTTCGATAGCGATTGTGACAGTATGAATAGCAGCAAACAATCTTCGAATGAAGATGCACCACCGCCCGGCGTGTTGAAACATAGCGATTCGCTTATTTTGTTAGCTGAATCCATCAATTTAGATTTGAATGGTATTACCAAAGGACTGAATTTAATTGGGGCCAATGGATTCGACAGCGCAAATGGTGGCAATAATTCGCAACAAAATACGCCGAAACCACAACGTAAAGTGCAAGGACTGAGTCAGCTATTGAGTGATTTGCATGCGATCAGCAATGATTTGTCACAAAGCGAAAGTGATTCGGAGTCGATATGCACACCGAATAGTTCACCGATTCATCGTCCGCAGCAGGACCGTAATGCGAAAAAAGTATTCCGAACTAGCTTCGGTCTGCACAGTCCGGACAGTTCAACGCTTGGTCCAGACAATAAAGACACCAATTTACGTGAATATTTGAAGCTACTGAAGGAGGCCAGCAGCAAAGACAGTGCCGACATTGATCTGGCGGCAAAAAAACTGAGCGAATTGTACGGATTTGAGATAGGAGACGATACATTCATCGAATCGGATCCGGATGTAATTGATTTAACCGCAATACCGCCACCTCAAACTCCCGACGAACTGGACTCTTTGAATGTGTTGAATGCCGCACCAACTGGATTTGGCGATAAAACAAGTGACGGTGATTTAGAGAAATTTTTAGCACAAGTTGCAATTCATCCCCCTACACAAAAAATAACTCCGGCCAAAGAATTGACCCCCGAAGAGATTATGTCTTACATTATCCCTCCTCCACCCTGTCTCAGTGACGACGAATTAGATGGTAAAAAATACAAATCAAATTCACATAATGAAGAATCGTTGTACATGAATTCATCGAAAAATGGACAATCATTAGGTGCTACAAACAAAAAGACAACTATTGACTATGCCACTGTTGAACGCAAAGGGCCATTTTCATGTTGTTCGAAAAATAAGAACAACGAAAATGGTACAAGTGTTCCCTTAGCTATGCCCAAAGATCCAAAATTTGAATTGCCACCGCGTAGATGTGAGCATAAATCAAAACCAATTCCACCCGAACGACCACCCAAAAGCAATGAATTACAAGCAAAAATATCGTCGCCCATACGAAAAACCAGCTTGTCCAGTACATTTCGATTGAATGGCGGCGGCAATGGAGTTTATTATGACACATCACCACAAAAAGTTTTCCCACCAATTGCACAGAAGCCAGCATCACCACAATTGATTACACTTCCACCACGCAAACCAAACCTACCACCAGTACCCGTAAAACCGATTTTTAGAAATCCAATCCCACTCCCGAAAATGATGATGAATTCAGATTCACGCATTGCAGGTATTGTATCGCCACGATTCCAACGTCATCCGACCGAATCGGATAAGATAATAATGACAAATGGAAATGGTTGCACAAGCCCACCCATCCAATTATCACCACGCTTAACGAATGGCCATTTTCGATTCAATAATGATAGTCCCAAAGAGAATGGTAGTTCAGTATCCATATTATTTTCACCTCAAATGAATCGTAAACTGAACCATGAAACAATCAAGTCTCCCCCAATTAGTGCAAATGGAAGCCCTTTATTAGAATCGCGTAATGGTCATGTAATTAATGTTGAATCTCTTATGGCAAAAACAGATTTAGCAATGGCTGGACTTTTATTGAAATTGGATCAAATTGCGGCCCAGTGTCAGGCTGCTCAATCGGCCGGCGGCGGTGCCTCAATCGATGAGCAAAAATTCGAAAGAGCACGCAATGAACTCACGGACGCCGCAACACAACTAGTCACATCATCCAAAGCCCTTGTAGTTTCAATGTCATCAAATACTACACCAACCACTCTACCGGAACACTTATCAGCCTGTCTTACCGCTTTGCGTCGCATTACGGAATTAGCACAGGATATGACCAAGCATACATCGTCACCGCTACAAACCAGAAATATTGTGCTAAAGGTGCACGATGTTGCGTCCAGTTTTCGTGAATTGGCAAACGTTCAAATCGGACCACTGGGTGCCGGTGCTCAAGCACTACAAGCAGAATGCCTATCAAATGTGTTGGCCACACTAATTCGGAGCTTACGAGTCTTTTCGCCATAAATTCCACTCACTCATATCACAAATGAGAAGATATTCATTAGTGTTTTTTCTTTTGTTTTCTATTATATAAATACCAATCAATGATATGATCAAACACACACACACACATATATATATATATTTAAAAACAAAATGAAAACATTTCACTTTTACCATATCAAATCTATATTTACCTTTCATAAACTATTTACAAATTTATTATGAATCTATTGCTTTGGAAACTAAACAAACACTGACAGTAACATTCGGCAAAACGTTTTTTTCTTCGAATAAATTAAAATTATTCTGTGACAAATTGATAAAACGTTTAATATGGAATATGAAACAAAAATGAAAAAAAAAAAATAATATTGATTATAATTTTAAGGTTAGTTTATTTAGTTCTTAGTGCCTAAATTTTGTTAAAAATATATTTGAGAAATTAGTAAACGGAGAGAAGCGGAGCGAGATTTTTGCATTGATTATAATTGCTTTATTTTGTTGTTTAGTGAATTAAAATGATATAATATGACGTGCAATGATAACGAGAATGTAATTGATGTGCATTCAATGTTAAAAACATGAAACTAGCAAATGAGAGTGAAATCGATAATCAAAACTCATATTGACGTTAAAATAGCTATAAATTGATAAATAATCCTAACTGTTGAATGTTGATCAAGCTCCAATTAACCAAAACCAATATCAAATGTTATTTTCTATGTACATTATTGTTTTTGTTTTACAAATTTAAAGAAAATCAAAATACATTTTTTTTCTTTTATTGTTTCAGCAACAATCATTGTTTTTTCTTTGTAAAATGTGATTTATATTATGCTTTTGATTGATTTCAAATGTTTTGTTTATAGTTTTGGCTACGAGTTTTTGTTTTTTTATGTGTGTCTTAATTTCCGTCCGTTGCAATAGAGTTTGCAAGATTTGAGAATTGAACATTTTTGTCAACGAAAAAACAAACTCGATTATTCACAACTTCAATATTTTCGCAATCTTTTGAGCAATCGAAAAACTTTTTTTTTGATTAAATCCATTTCTTAAAGCGATGATAAAATGCCGGCAATTTCAGTAAATAGGAATTCAAACAAAAAGGCAGTCAATTTATATACTATCGCTCGGAGCGAGTTTTCTTCAACTTTATATCTGCGGAGAGAATTATGTGGCTCAGGTGCAATTGCCGTACAAAAAAGCCATTTCTATATGTTTAATGTCGGTTCATTGCATCAATGCACACATGAGGTTCTATTTTAAAACGGCGAAACCCAGACGTATTACATTACAAACAGTAAAATGAAATATAAATATGCTCGTAGCCATTGCCAAGACAAAACACTTTCAATTAATTATTATTATAGTTTTAATGGATTCAAAATGGAGTTTTATTTTGTTGAATATTTGCAACTAGCGATGCGACAATATGGTTTTTTTCTCTTTAAAATAGAATGTGGAGCATACAAATAAAGAAATTTTCTAAAAATCATTAAATATGTATATTATGGATTTATTCGTACTTTCATATCCGTTTGATTTGTTTGATCAATTTCAATTCGTAATCGAATTCAGTAAAAAGCTTTTCAAAATAAAAAGAAAATAAATGATGAAAAAAACAGGTCAAAAGATATCATAAATTGTTGTTACAAAAAAGGCTAAAAGACAAATACAGTGAATCAACAATAATAATCATTTTAATGGAATTAAAAACCAAACCTTTTCAAACTTGAATAACTCAATAAATAAATGTGCAGAACAAAAATGTCAATGGCGTCTCAAAAAGTTTCTTTGGTTCGTCATATGCTGAAAATATTCGGAATTTAGGTAAGCGCATTGAAGAAGGTAAGTGCATGTGTACAAATAAACGCTTCAAACATTTGTCATTGAAATACTAACCACAATACTCTAAATCAATACACTTAAAATGAAGAATCTTTCGTATTCGAAAGTATCAACTATTATCCATTTTTCAGTGGTGCAAACACTTGATAAAATCGCACCGGTGGTGGAAAAAAAGAGCATTCAATGTAGTGAATGATTGTTATTCAAATTGAAGTGCACTATGGAAGGAACACGTGTTTGTCATTCCATTATCAGAATGTATCGCATGCAATATATCAATTCATTGTACATGCCACATCTGAGTTAAAGCTCACTGACATTGCCGTGAAATTGACTGAAGCGAAACGGAACTTTTCCTCGTGTTGTATAGTAC